>NW_015542555.1:761828-776438 GCF_001515605.1 Sinocyclocheilus anshuiensis
GCTGGTCTACACAGAAGAAAGACCTGTCTAGACTCTGCCCCGGTACGAGTTGTGTCGAGCTATTCATTAGTCTGTTTGATGAGAAAAATATGAAATTGATAAAATGGGTTATTAATCCGTACATCTGCAGCAGTGGAGGACTATTATTCTGCTGCGTGATACTGCAGAAGAACTGAAGAAGGCACGGTTTGATCTTCGGCTGACCAATCAGCAGAAAGGGGCGTTTAATTCCCGCCCACATGAAGAAATCGAATATTCAAGCTGTTTATTCATTTTTCCATCCCTGAACGAAAAACGGAAATTTAAGCTGAATTCTCGTTTTCGTTTTTTGGAAAAAAACGAAAAAGGAGCCGTTTTCTCATTTTTCTACTTTCAATATTAAATCAAAAAACGAATGATCAAATGATACACGGATTCATCAATACGCTATTATTGCACACATCAACCCCCACACGGCCATTGTAAAAGCTGTTCTCAGTTCTCGCGCGTCGCGTGTATTAATCGCGCCGCGTCGCTCGTGGTGTAGATCGATTTTAGGCAGGGTTGTAAATTCAAATGTGTGTTCCTCGCGTTGAAGCCGTTCAGAAGGGTGGGGTTGCTCGATTGCGCCTGCTCGGTGTGGGCTGGAGTCTGGGGGGGGGGGGCTGCCCCGATGGTTTAAATCCTACACATGCGTACTGGATTTCGGGGTTCAAGGGAATAGGCTACGCCATATTGAAAACACTGTATAGTTTAGCTAACAGTTTATTGCTAGCGGGGGAAAAGGGCCACTAATTGATTCCCGTTGGTTGTGTCGTTCGGCACGTCGTTATTTTCCCTGTCGTTTCGCGTAGCCCCGTTTACAGGCACGTTCTCGCGGT
Source organism: Sinocyclocheilus anshuiensis (assembly GCF_001515605.1). Taxonomy (NCBI): domain Eukaryota; kingdom Metazoa; phylum Chordata; class Actinopteri; order Cypriniformes; family Cyprinidae; genus Sinocyclocheilus; species Sinocyclocheilus anshuiensis. Next base: position 762,689 of record NW_015542555.1, read on the forward strand.
CCGGACTCAAACTTCTCCGCTGAACGCTTGTTTGACAGCGCTGCTAGAAAGACGAGTTGAATGGATCCGAGGGTCGCTTGGATTCAGCCGGAACAGAAAGGTCCTGCGAACGCTTTATGGATGCGTGTGTGGGAGACGTCTCGGGTAAACCGGACTAACACGGGTCAGCACCAGAACCACCATCACAACAACCTCTGTGTCAATTCTCCGGCGTTTGACGTTTATAAGACTGTCGCGTCCAATGCGAATAACAGCACTAACATTAAAAGCAGCGGCTCTGCGGCTCACGCGTTAAATGGAAACACGGGAGACGGCGAAATGACCCAAAAGACCGGCTCGGTGGCGGATCCCGCGTCCAGCTGCTCTAAAATAAGGACTACAAGCCCTAATATGATCGCTGGGAATATGAACAAGGGGCATGCGTTTTTTACTTGCAGCGAGAGCGTGCTGAATAATGTCAACCATCATCATCATCACCCTTCTCATCCTCATCTACGGCACTTCCATCAAGAGCAGCAGCAGCAGAGTTGCATGAAGCGCCACCCGTCCCATCCGGCAGCGGTTCACAGCCACCATCACCACCACCATCATCCGGGCCGGAGGAAAAGCGACAACAAGGCCAGCACCTATGGGATAAACTACCTGCTCTCCAACTGGACTAACGGCAATTATGACAACTCCGGCACGCCGTGGAAGACGAGGAAATATAACCCAGGGGTTGACGGGTGAGATGAGCTTGATTTATAACAGCGGCGGTCGGGATGGGGCGTTATAATGTTACGCTGTCTTTCTGTGGCCTTTTCGTGTGTGATAAAGTGTCAGTGGGCCTTTTTTGTCGTGTTGGGCCGGGTAATTAGCTTTAGCCCGTTAGCCGGGGTGTCCTGGGTTCGGTTCGGAGCCGCTGCGGTCTGTGGGTTGGGTCACTTGTGGAATGTGAGCGTCTGATTACGGTTTGTAGCGATTCCGATTCGTCAACGATTCGATCTTTTGATTCGGATCTTTATATCAATGAATCTGTTGAACCGGCGTGTACGATTCATCCTCCAATCGTTTGGGGCGGTTTCCAGTCATAACTCATTAAAACGAGAACCAAACATGTCAGTTAACGTAAATGAAAATTGTGACCCTGGACCACAAAACCAGTCATAAGGGTAGATTTTTTTTAAATTGAGACGTATAACGTTACATCATCTGAAAGCTGAATAAATAAGCTTTCCATTGATGTTTGTTAGGTTTGGACAATATCTGGCTGAGATACAGCTATTTGTAAATCTGGAATCTGAGGGTGCAAAAAAAAAATCAATATTGAGAAAATTGGCTTTAAAGTTGTCCAAATTAAGTTCTTAGCAGTGCATATTACTAATCAAAAATTAAGTTTTGATATATTTACAGTAGGAAACTTACAAAATATCTTCCTGGACATGGAACATGATCTTTACTTTAATATCCTAATGTTTTTTGGCATAAAAGAAAAATAGATAATTTTGACCCATACAATGTATTGTTGGCGATTGCTACAAATATACCCGTGCTACTTAAGACTGCTTTTGTACTCCAGGGTCACAATTTTGTTGAAGTGAATTACGATTAATTAGCTAAATCAAAGCAGAAACCAGTTAAATTATGATATACAGTCTTCTTAACACTTGATAGAAAATAAATATATAATAGGCTTATTCAAATGTTCTAGTGTGGGTTCCGGAAGTAAAAAGCCTGTTCAGTTTCTTAAAGGGAAGTGATTTTTAGTGATGATAACTTATAAATCTCTAAAGACTGATCTACTGTGAGCTACAAGGTTGTTAATCAGCAGTATATGCAATAGTTGAAGCCATTAACCACTTTTTTTTTTCAACTTCTTTTAAATAATCATGTTCAACAGTGGCATTTTGGTGGGAAAGCTACATTACCCATGATTCAGCAGAGAAATCTCAACCAATTTGAGAACTGAGACTAAATTTGATTTTGCATTTTTTGAAAAAACTCTGCGATTGATAGTCATCTTCCCTATCCTTTCATATAAAATCATATCATAGTTCCTATATAAAACTATTGATTTAAACACTTGACTATGCATATAGAAATAATACATTATTCACTGCAAGATGTGCAGTTATAGTTATTTATAATTTGCTGAATATTTTGCAGTGAACATAAAATGTGTTTTTTCTATATGTATAATCAGCTGTTTAAATCAATGGTTTTATATTTATCTTTTTAATTGGATTGTTATTCGAAATGCTTAATGGGATTGTAGTTCTTTCCTGCATTAAAGCTGTTAAGCACAGTCTTGTTCAACTTCTCTGATTTTCAAATATTTTTCTGCTTCCAGTCAAAGTTTGTAATGTTTTGATTCCTCTCGTAGCTGGTTGGTTTGGTTCATGGTTTCTATAACTTTTCATGACTTTAAAAAAAATCCTAATGGCAAAATGAGAGATGCTTCTGGAACCAAGGCAGCTGGAAGAGTGGTTGGGCATTAATGCACTCTATATGCCATGCGGGGATCTCAGGGACCACGTGACGACACAACTGATCAGTAAACCTGAACCTGTTCAGACCTGAGTGACTTCATTTTTAAATGAGTTTATAAATACAGCAAGTGAGTTGTTGTTTGCTTATAGCTTTTAACTAACAGTTTTGTGTTACATTTGCTGTCATCGCCTGTCCATTAATGTTGGCTGTCAGCTAGATTCAGTTTTGGTGTTTGCCGATTTATGACTATAACACTGGACACACATGCATGCTTAAGTCTTTAGTAACTCAGCAATTGTAGGCTTGTAAGAAGGGACGAATCTGTTGCATGAACTTGTTATATTTGCGGCGGTGGTTCCAGACCTCTGGAATTTTTCCACAAAAGAATCTGGAACCGAATGAGGCATCGACTGTGTCCCAAAACCTAGTGAGTGGCCTGTGGAGTCCTTGACAGCATTTCTGTGTCATACACTCATAGGTGCAAAATACTGTTTAGGTGTTTAAGATTGGTGGACTTTGGTTTTCTTGGTATTTCCAGCTCTTATTTCTAATTTTCTAGGGAAATGAATAAGAACTTTTAAGTCTGTAAGTTATCTTAAAGTTTAAAGGGGTCATATGATGCAGCTAAAAATAACATTATTTTGTGTATTTGGTGTAATGAAATGTGTTTATGCGGTTTAAAGTTCAAAAAACACATTATTTTCCACATACTGTACATTATTGTTTCTCCTCTATGCCCCGCCTTTTTGAAACGCGTCGATTTTTACAAAGCTCATCGGTCTGAAAAAGCGAGGTGTGCTGTGATTGGCCAGCTATCCAGTGCGTTGTGATTGGCCGAATACCTCAAGCGTGAGACGGAAACGTTACGCCCCTCACATACTGTTGATGCCGTGTCCCGGCCCGGAGCGACAAGACAACATTAAAACCCATTACAAACGAGGCATTTGTTGCATCCAGTGGGAACATAATTACTGATTATAATGACTTATACTGTCTTTTTACGCGTTGCGTTGCATTGCATCGCGCCGCGTAAACATAAAACCTTGTAACACTCCAAAGAGAAAGGAAAAATTGAAATCGCATGATATGACCCCTTTAATTTAGAGACCCTGCTGTAGAACAGACTTAACTACAAGTCATAAGTATTTCATATGTGCATTTTTTTCCTATGAAATAAAAATGATTAAAAACAAAAATTAAATTAAAGTGTAATCAGCTCATCAAGGATGTTACCAAATATTCACAATTTGAAGGACCAAATGTAAATTGAATAATAATTTTTACAATACATCCATATAAATTTGTCTGCCACACTAAATATTGAATTTTTTGCCATTCTGTTGATCATGTTTCTCTGTATGGTTATATTTTTCATAGGGTTTCCATGCATAATGTTTTTTTTCAGACTTGGAATTTCTTAATGGTGATTTTTACTTCATTGTATTGCAATCTGGAGTATCTTTTCCATGTTTCAAGCATTAAATACTTCCGGCAGTTGATTTTATCCATAGGGAATTGATTGGATTGTGAAATGTGCATTTTTATACCAGAATGGAGCCAGATCGGCTATTGGTTAGCATTTAACCAGTCAAGTTATTTGTCCTGTAGCCCAAGTGTATTTACTGTACAGGTTGTTAATGTTTTTTTTTTCTTTTTTCTTTTACATTTTTAAAACAAATGTTAAGATTTTTGCTTTGACTCGTTGTGAAGGATATGCAACAACGACCTCTTAAATTGTACCAATTACCTTTCCATTATAATCATTTCTCATTTCTTCCAAGGTTGCATGAAGAAATCATGGACTTCTACAATTTCATGTCTCCTCGTCCTGAGGAGACCACCATGAGACAGGAGGTGGTGGACAGGATAGAGTCGGTCATCAAGGAGTTGTGGCCAACCGCTGAAGTAAGCCAGATTAAGAGTCGATGTCTTTGAAATTGAGCTATTAGCATTATAAATGAAAGTCAAAAATTCAAATGGATTTTTTTATTTGTATGTACTCAGGTCCAGATTTTTGGCAGCTTTAGCACTGGACTCTTTCTCCCAACCAGGTAAATGAATGCGTGTTTGATCTTGCACATTAAGTGACAACACAACAGTGAGATTTCGAACAGGACCGTTAGCAGATCTCAACATACGTAATGTGGCTCTCATGATCTGTTGTTGCTGTCATAACACTATTCACAGTTCGATGACTCTCACAGACTAGTGGGATCGGAGCACGTGCTTCATCATTATCACAGCCATAGCCTGCTAGCCTTTTTTGGCTCTGAGCTGTCTTTCAATAACTAAACTGACATTTTATGATCAATTGCAGTTTGTTAACTCCAGATATGAGGATGGCACAAATGATCTTAGATCTGTAGCTTGCAAAACTTGTACAGTCCAAAAAAATTGGTCTCTAAAGCTTGAAAGATTTTACTTGTGTTAATGTTAGTCAGTAGGCCTCATGTATTTGTCTGAACACTACTGAGAAGACAATGAATGTGCGTTTATTTAATGTTTTTGTTTTCATGTGATATGTGGGCTTTCGTTAGGCTTCATTGAGAGTGTTCTGAATCTGGCTGATTATTTTACACTGTAGTGACATTGACCTGGTGGTGTTTGGGAAATGGGAGAAACCTCCGCTGCAGCAGCTGGAGCAGGCGCTCAGAAAACACAATGTGGCAGAACCTTATTCCATCAAAGTTCTCGACAAAGCTACGGTACGAGTTTCCCTCTGTTGCTTTAACATCAACTACGCTCAGTTCATATTCAGTGGTTGTTGCTTGAATGTATCCCCTTTGGATGCTTTGCTTTAATTTTTTACATTTGGGGGATTCTTGGTCATTAATTGTGTTATATTCATATCTTTGAATTTTGAAGGTACCAATCATCAAACTGACAGATCAGGAGACCGAGGTGAAAGTGGACATAAGTTTTAACATGGAGACGGGCATCAAAGCTGCTAGCTTCATCAAAGAATATGTGAAGGTAAAAAAAATTGGTTTTGGCATATTTTGTAAATCTAATTTTACAAAATTTTGTAAAACTAGACTAAATGTATAGTTTCAAGATGGGCTGAATGTCTGAATATTGTTTGCTGGTTTACTTGTATTTATTGCTGTGTTCATTTGTACATTTTTGTTTTAGTTATAGTGTATGTCAAATTTTGATTAATTATGAAATTTGAAGGACATGTCGTTCAATAATTTTAGTCTTGCTAAAGTAGCATATCACTTTGTTTTAGTCTCTAAAAATAACATTTTAATTGGCATTATTTGCAAAATGACAGCATGTCAAACTGTAGCAGACAATAGAGTATTTACAACCTGTGGGAATACTTTTGACTATCATATTACTGAGTTCAACTTGACAGTAAAAAATGGATTTCTGTTTCAAATAAATGCTTTGTCAATGAAAGAATCCTGAAAAAAAAAGCTATATAAATGCATCATTCAAAAAGAAAAATTCTTAATGATCATGTGACACTGAAAACCATTGTAATGGCTGCAGAAAATTCAGCTTTGCATGACGGGAATAAATTACATTTTAATATTCAAATAGAAAACTTATTTTGAATTGTAATATTTCACAGTATTATTGTTTTGCTGTATAATTGGTCTTTTTGTTTAGTTCTAGTACATGGACTTTTGATGAAAAAGTCATGTCATATTCAGTATTTTTTGTCCATTTTACTTTCCACACAAATCATTTTATTTGTAATAGTAATATTTTAATTGTCTATAATATGCAAAAAGATGAGAACATATCAAGCTGAAACAGAGCCTTAATGACACATTGGGACTAATGTAATTTAGTTCAACTTTGTAAATGTTCCTTTTCTTTGTAAATGTAAGTTGTAAATTTTATGTCGTGACTATAGCTGATTAATCTTGCATATGTTTTAGTGAACAAAAGCAAAGCAGTTCAGTTTACCAGTCTTCAGTTCTTTCAGCTCATGTAGGCAATTCCCAACAGTCTTATGGTTACATTTTTGCATAAATCTTTCTACATTTTCTTGTGAAAACATTGTATGGGCATTGGCCATTGCGGTGTTACTTACTGCTGTACTTTAAGTCCCAAGCCAATAATGGCAGTCTGGCCATCACTGATAAAAGTGCTTTGACCTGATTCATTATACACAAAGGACATACAAATGAAAGGCTTGACTGTTGCTTAAAGTTTGGCTTCAAAGTCAAAATGAATTCTGTTATTGTAGGGACTCTGGAACTCTGTGTGGGGACGTTGCTTGTGTTTAGCTGCCAGTATGAAAGTATGCACAAAATTCTAATGGTTTTGATGTTGAAAAGAAGCATTTTGCTATGGGACTGACCACGGTGTGGTGCTGCTATTTATGTATATAAATATATAATATTTTTTCAGTTCATTTGGCCCACCTGCTAAAGGCAGGATGTACATTTTGAACCCTACTTGTATTTACATGTTTTATGTGTCCTAGATTTGCTCCATGTTTGCTAATTTGATGTCAGGCTTAAAGTGTCAGTGTGAGACTAAAGAGAGGAGGAGGGTGAAGCATAACTGAACATCTGTCAGCAAGCTTTCAGTGCAGATGTTTGAATAAGGAGATGACCTGCTGCCTTAATGCTCTTCTGCCAGGCTCATTTCCGTGTGCATACCTGCTGTACTGCTCTGTGACCGCAAGATCACCTTCATAGCTCTCATCTGTGCATCTATCAGAGGAAATTTAGGGATAAAGGGTCTGATTCACTAAACATGCATGCGCACAAATCTATACATGAAACATGAGTTACCAATCATAATTTAACTAACTTTTGTACTAAAATATATTGATAAACATGCTCCTTCAGATGGATTTTATAAGTTACACGATTATTGTAGGTGTAAAATTAAGTGTCCCAAAGCTGTCTTTTTTATCTTTTGAATCAGTCCAAAATAGTACTATATATATATATAGTTTACTTCATAAATTGAATAAAAACAAAGCAAAAACGCACCTGATGCACATTCTTTAGTCATCATTTTGTGGAAGTAGTGTTAAATCTTGCTGGGGTTTTTTTTTGTTTTGTTTTTTGTAGAAATGGTACTTCACACCTGATGTCGTCATAATTATGACTTTCCAGCTTGTAAATATGAACTAGTGAGCTTCTTGCTGTCTACTGCCTACACAGACAGGTATATTCTAGGGCAGCATCCTAAGTTAATTGGAACCTCATTGGTGATGAATGTGAAGGGCACTGAGACTCAGCTCGCTATTGGTTTCAAAGTAGTTTGATGTTAGCATATTTTTAAGGTAACACCTTAATAATTTCATAAACGTAATAGCTCACACAGATATTGTGTCAACCCCTTTGAGTTAAAATATGTGCTTTTTAAAAAAATATATATATTTTTTTTACGACGTTAGACATCGTAATTGACTTCCTAACTCATAAATTCAAACTTCCCAGGAGGACTTGAAACACTCCAATAGTGAATGACACCCAAAGCCTATAAGACGGTGTTGTTCTTACATGGTGGAGGAATGTAAGATGTATTGGCCCGTCCCCGGTTATCATAACACTTCACCTTATGTAAATATTTCTGCAGCTTCCGAACAGCTGCATTTTATCTACTGTGAAAGACAACCATGTATGCAGTTCCTGTGTTTTAGGCACATGCATGCGCAAGGCTTCACAAAACACTTTCGATATTCCTGACGTCAACGTGTAATGAGACACCTATTGTATCGTAAAAAATACCCTTTCATTAAAAAAAATCTTGCTGTGATCATTCAAGTGTTAGAGTCGCTTTTGAGATACCTCTTAATGCCTGGTGTAAATGAGGTTTGTTTGTTTTTTTTCTAAAATACCTTCTTTTGTTCTCCCACACAGAAGTATACCGTGCTGCCTTATTTAATCTTAGTGCTGAAGCAGTTCCTGCTGCAGCGAGACCTCAATGAAGTCTTCACGGGAGGAATCAGCTCCTACAGTCTCATCCTGATGGTCATCAGCTTCTTACAGGTGCAATATTAGCAGCCGGTCTGAAAACTGTCACGACATGCAGACGAAGAGAAGCGTTAAGAGTGTTTCATAATAAAAATAGCTTGATCTCGTCTCATTTAGAGATCTGTCATTACTTGTCAAGCATATTTTACTACCTTTGTCAGCCACACTCATTTCATAAACGACTATACCAAACAAATAAAGAGACTGTCTCATTTTGCCTATGGTTTTTTTTTTGGCTTACACCCGCAGTTACACCCAAGAATTGATGCTAGGAATCCCAACATGAACCTTGGCATTCTGCTCATCGAGTTCTTCGAGCTGTATGGAAGACACTTCAACTACCTGAAGACGGGCATCAGGATAAAGAACGGAGGTGCTTACATGGCTAAAGAGGACATCATGAAAGCCATGAGTAATGGCTACAGGCCCTCCATGCTCTGTATCGAGGACCCTCTTCTTCCAGGTACTGTTCAAGCTGTTTATCTAAAAATTGTTCCAATAATGCAAAACCTAGTGGGCTTCTTGTCTACTGCCTACATTGGCAGCTAGTTTCTGAGACCGCATCCTAACTGAATTGGAACCTCATAAATGACCAATTTCACTAATTTCTCACATGAATAATCGGCTCAATTAATTTCAGTACAGTTTGGTTTAGCATGTTGCTCAACATATTAATAATCTAATAAGCAGAAAGACATTTATTTTACGCCAATGTGTTATGGCAGAGATTCCTGAATTTTTTTTTGTTTTGTCAGCAGAACCCTTTAAATATTACTTGAAGTTCCCTCTGAGAATATGTCGGTTTAACATTACGTGTTTTATGATTTAATTTATAGTTTAGGAAAACCTGCATTATGGCATGGAATAAAATGTATGTTCTTTCAACGTCTTTGGTCACGTTGCTCTCCACAATGCATTCTTGTATTGCTTTTTCAATGAATCCAAATTTGGCCAAAACAAGTTATCTAAGAAGGCAGCTGCCTATGTTTTAGGACAGATTTCACATCATTAACTTCGCCTGTGATGCCTTAAGATGCTGTCTAGGTAGGCTGCTCACTAGGTTTTGGAAAAGAGCCATTGATGAGAGACTTTTGCAATTTGCTTGAGAAAATGGGATGACTGTTGTTGCTGGTATTTGCTTTTAGGCAATAGAAGTAATTTGATGCAAGCAATACTGAAAGCAATTTACTGAAAGTTGTTTAGTTAACCATTAAGAACTCTATTCATTACACCGTGAAACAAACTTTTGTATAAGTTGTTTCACTTTTGTTTTAAATTTCTTTGAAGTTTGTCATGCTGAATGCTGACAATTTTGTGTATCATTAATAGTGAAACGGTGAATCATTATATAGTGAATCATGAAAACTTAAAAAGTTGACAACTTATACAAGGTAATCTGTTATTACTCATGCATAAAAATTACATGGTACATTCGTAATACTGAGCTAACAACCGTTTAAGATAAACGGTTACCAAAAGCGAATGGTCTAAAACTTCAGAAATGTACGTTTGATGATTTGTCTTTTATGACTAGTCCCACAATGTTCTGGAATGTTTCAGAAAGCACTAGAATGTTACAGAAACTTCTAGAATGTTCCCATCCTTGCAAAAGCAACATATAAAAAAACAACACGCAAAATTATTACAAAAAACATATATATGATAAACCGATGTTTCATAAACCTAAATATTTACAAAAATATTGATGCTACATGGAAAAATATATATATATGTATATATGTGTGTATGTAAGTACAATAATTAGCACCACATAATTACAGAAGAATCATAAGCAGTGAAAATGTATTTTGTTTATATGTATTGTATGTGTGTGTGTATGAATATAATATAATATAATATGTTTGTATGTTTTATTTTTTTCTTTTCCATGCTTGTTTAGGTAATGACGTGGGCAGAAGCTCGTATGGTGCCATGCAGGTGAAGGAGGCTTTTGACTATGCGTATATAATACTGGGACACGCCGTCTCACCTCTCGCACGTTCTTACCCCAATAAAGACAGTGACAGGTACGGCTCTCATCTGCATACAAGCACCTTCACCCTAGTTCTCTCAAACTCTTGATTTAATTAGCCACTTATCTTGTCCCCTCAGCACTTTGGGCCGCATAATTAAAGTCACCCAGGAAGTCATCAACTACAGGGAGTGGATCATAAAGAAGTGGGGTTGCAGACACAACGCCCACATTGAGAGGAACAAGGGTGCGTCTGAATATGAAGACACTTTCTCACAATGTACCTGTTATGACTTCAGATACTAAGTGAATTTCATTCAGGATGTTTGTGTTTTTGATTGAACTTCATAATGTGCAATACTCATTGATAAGGCATTATAGACCATCTGAGTGGACCAGTCACTGATGTTCTGGTGTTCAAGAAGTTTTACAGCAATGTTAGGATGACTTTTAAGACGGCACATTACCCTAAATACAGGTGCATCTCAATAAATTAGAATGTCGTGGAAAAGTTCATTTATTTTAGTAATTCAACTCAAATTGTGAAACTCTTTGAGCTGAATTACTGAAATAAATGAACTTTTCCACGACATTCTAATTTACTGAGATGCACCTGTAGTCTAATAGTCTTATAGTCTTCCTCTAGTAAATCTGCCATGATAGTTATGTCAAAACATTTTATTAATTCACAGAAACTAGGAGTATCCATACGTAAAATTATGTAATAATTCTGAATTTCAGAAGCCAAATGTGTTAAGAGCTAACTTTTTAATTTTACGTTATTTATTAGATGGCTTTTTCAGACGTTTGTGATCCATTGGATTAGGATTTTTTAAAAAAAAAATAAAATTCTACTTAAAATACTTTAGAACTTAGCATGAATAGAAAATTTGTATTGTCTTTATAAAAAATAGCAAAGATGTTTTAAGATTCATTTACATGACACATCCAGGTCTAAATCACATTTTTTTTTAATTAGCCTTCCTTATATATCTAAGTTTTTCTAGACTGCAGAAACTCTTTCGAAGGAAAAACAATAATGATATAAATGTTAAAATAAGGCCCTCTAGTGGACCCAGAATCCTGGTTAAGGACCACAGGTCTAGATTTTGGACAAATGAGAAATTAAGTAAATATATTCTAAAGTTAATACAAAGAAATTAAACTGGACTATTTTGTCTGATGAAAGCATAACATTTCATTGGTCAACAAATGCCTGTTACAGAGTGCTTTGCAGCAGCTGATGTTTGCAGTAATGAAGTGTCACTTTGGCAAACCCTTGCATTTTGTTTTTACATTGCATTGATGTCAATGGATTTGAAACATTTTCTGATGCAGCGTAACTTTGTAGGTGCCCTTGAAGTGCATTTTATCCCTTTTACACCTTATTCTTGACTTTTGTGATTTAATGTGTTTTCTTAAACTGACGCTTGGTAGCTTAGTTTGGAAATGGAGTATGTGACCTTTTGAAAACTGGCTGTGGAGGTCCTCAGTCTGCTTTGACAGTCCGTTACCTGCTCTGCAGCGAATCCGCCCATAACCTGCTCTGATTCGGTGTAATTTGTAGTCGTGTATGGCTGATGTTTTGGGTGTCTTCTGCATGCAGGTCCATCTCATAAAGACTCCGTGGGGCAGGTGGAGACAGGCACACTGCTGGGTGTAGGTGTGGAGGACCAGCAGCAGAGGGACTCGGTGTCTCCTCGCAGCGCAGACTCCCCCATGTCCCTCTCCAGCCCTCAACAGCACTCCTCCGCCTCTTCTGCGTCCTCGCTGTCAGGCAGTGATATCGTAAGCATTGCCTTTCATCCATGTCCATACAACCCTATAAACATACTGCATTACATGGGATATTCAACATTTTAAGGCCTCTAGATGATCTCAATCGAAACGTTTGTGAAACAGCTGTTGTGCACCATCTCTACTAAATGCCTTCTGTTGTCTGATTGTTAGTTTATTAATTTTTTATTGGAAGTAATAGGCCTTTCAGTGTAATTGTAAAAACCTCTCTTATTAGGTTGTGGTTCATGTGTCTTTTTGCTGTGAAAACTTTAATGATTTTTATAAAGCAAATGTAAGAATAGCTTTAATATTGTTGTTGGTGACATTTAAAGATGAGGGTCAAAGACGAGAGATCCCAATTTGGTGTCTGCATTAAATTAAATAGTGAAAACTGATTTTATATGCATAAAAAGTATATTAAATGTAAGTAAAATGTCAGCTTTAATGCTTCAAATAACTTTTGTGAAAATTTAAGATTAAGAATATGGGTGAAAATAATCATCATCATTCAGTGTAACTGATGTATTTATGTAATTAAACTGTATTAAACTTTTATTGTTTTGATTTTTGAACATCCTTTTTGTCTTTGACCCATGAACATTTACTGACCTAAAGAAACTTAGCTTTATTTGATTATCTATACCTTATATTTTTATAAAATTCGTGTTCAAATGTGCGTATTAAATATGAATCAGGCTTCTGAGGATTGTTTATTTGTTCATCTCTCAATAAATTTATGTTGGTAATATGATAATATTGAAGCTGTAGAGCTCTGCTAAGCAAAAACTAAGCATTTAAATATCTTACTATGTCGTCATTATTGGAAGATATAGTGACAAATGATATTTATATGTATTTTATGTACGTAGTCTGTTATGTGCTTATAAAGATCTCATTGATTTGCATTACAAGCTATCAGAATTTCATCTTTTGCCCATATTAATATCAGCTACTGCACCAAGGTATAAAAACCATAAAACCCTGATTTATCAAATACGAATATCAAAAATAATATAATTGTAAGATTTTGTCAAGAGGTTCAATACACTACACTACTCCAATTTTAAAAAAAGGGGGGATGGGGGGTATATATATATATATATATATATATATATATATATCCCTGTAAAAGACTGACATATGAAATAATAGTGAGAAAATAAATATTTCTATGTATTATTCTGACTATTATTTCATATGTCAGGCTTTTACAAGGTTAGATTGTCGTTCCCTCTCACATATTTGACTTCTGCTCCTTCAGGACTCTGACTCCACACCGTATGTCGCTCCACCTGTAGCCCCCTTCCTTCTCCAGATCCTGGCACCAGGTCCCCTGCCAGCAGTGCTTCAGATGGCCACGGGCAAAGCCAGCATCACGGCAGCGCTCACCATGCCTCCGGCTGCCCAGGTCAGGGGCTGTTTTAGTTAATAGTTGAATTTGATGATGAAGATTCTTTGATGGGTAGGTAGCTTCCCCTCTGTGTTTCTCCAGGCGAGAGTGTCAATCCCCGGCAATCTTTCAGTCCACGCTCTACCTGGCAGACAGGTGTGTATGGCAGATGGACTACCCCCATACTTCCAC
>NW_015542555.1:776642-826772 GCF_001515605.1 Sinocyclocheilus anshuiensis
CCCAGCCCCCCCCTGCAGTCCCCCCAGCTCCCCCCAGTCCCCACCACCATCCCAAGGTAGGCAGTGTCCCGCGTGTGCTCTCCTCTAGATGTTGTGTGTATCTTCTTGACAGTGAGCCCGACTTTCCCTCCTTCATCAAGACTTCACAGTCTAGTCTAATGACAAAGTAAAAGGACGGTCTACTCCAAAATTAAATGTCAACATTAACTCACCCTCATGTCGTTTCAAACCTTTATGACTCACTTTCTTCTGAAGACTTTGGTAACCGAACAGTTTCAGTTCCCGTTGACTTCTATTGTATTTTTTGACCACACAGTGGAAGTCAATGGGATCTAGAGCTATCATCTTTTGTGTCCCACAGATGACAGACAGTCACACAGGTTTGCAACAACATGATGGTAAGTAAACGATGACAAAATTTTAATTTTAGGGAGAACTATACTTTTAATTAAGAGGAAGAAATTCAGTGCCCAGCAATGTCAAATCAGCATCAAGAATTCAATTCAGGTTTTGAGAAACTTTATTTAAATGGAAAGTTTGTTGTTGTTTTTTTTTTATTCAAATGAGTAATGTTTCATCAGCTTGTCTTGCTCTACCCATGTATCAATACTAGAAAAAAATCACTTAAGTTTAGATTTCTATAGCACTTCTCATAAAAAATATTTTTAAAAATGCTGTACTGAAAAAAAGCCATACAGTGAGTAAGCTAAAGATAACTTTGTGTTGCACCACACCATTTTTTATGTCTTATCTTCATTTACTTTTTATTTTTATTTACTTGCAGTTTACCATGGAAAGTCTACAGTTAACATGCAGTCTAGAGAGCAACGTTTTGCTTTTATTGCATTTAAAAAAAGTCTTCTTTAAAATTATTATTTTATTTACACTACTGATCAAAAGTTTGGTGTTAATAAGATTTTTTTTTATAGTTTCTTTTTTTCTTTTTTCTTTTTTCTTTTTTTACCAAATATACAATGAAAGCAGTAATATTGTGAAATTTAATTAAAAATATTGAGAACTAATTAAATAACATTTCTATTTGTTTTTTAAAATGCCAATTTGCTGCCAAGTGAACATTTATTATTATCATCAATTTTGAAGTATTGTGCTGCTTAATATTTTTGTGGAAACATTTTTTCTTTTTTTTTTCAGTATTCTTTGAATATAAAGTTCAAAAGACCAGTGTTGATTAAAATATTCCCTTGTCCAAATACCCACGCTTGCAGTCTTTGCACTTGACCACTTGAACACTTATATGACGTATTTCCTGTATTTGGCCCAAGTGTTCAAGTGAGCATGAAGACCACAAGTGTGTAGAACTTTTCATTACCTGATGGGACACACTTTATAGTGTTGTAAAAATGCAAGTGTTTACATAGCGTTATTTTTATTTGAAATACTTTGCATTGTAAAATCAACTTCTAAATGTCTGTTCAGTAGTCCCTATAACATGACATAATTCAATTTGTTGTGCTTCTAATTAAGTATGAAAAGCAGTTGCAAATGTTGTACGAAACAAATACTACCACTACTCATCTTTGCACCAATAAAACGTGCAACACTTTGTTTTTCTACCAAATTATATGTAATAATAGGCCCTATCTACTTATTATATTAATATCTAACTTGCATTGAAAAGGTTTCCGTGACCTCTCACGAGATCTCGGCAAAAATCTCGTGAGTTATTCCAAAACATGATGAATGATGGGATACACTAAGTCTCGAATAGTGCTCCAGAGTGTGGATTTAGTGTGCTTTAAGGGCCCTCTTTGCTGCTACTTTTGGCGTCTTTGCGGAGTAAAAATAATACAAATGAATATTACTTTTCAAAATAAGTGCTGTACCCAGACTTTCGAATGATATGCATTTGTTTTTTTATTTATTTATAATCCGGTTTTTATGTATGCTGAGCCATTTTTCATATGCTAGCATCATCCTAAATTACCCTATTTTATTTCCTGCAGACAGGTCCCAAGTTCCCGCTGAAGGGCTTCCACAACCCCGCCGTGGTGCACAGTCCCGTCCTTTCCAACCGAGGCCACATCCAGTACAACCGCCACACCTGGCGCCGCAGGAAGAGGGACAGTCTGCCGGCCAGCGTCAGCAGATAAAGACCTCGCGCCTCCCCTCCGGAAGCTCCCTCTCCACTCCTCGCTTCTCGTTTACAGATCCTGTCAGACAGGCTCCTTAAGGGGGAAAAAATCTGTTTTAAAACTGTTTTTGAGAGTTTATATTCCCTATTCCCCTTTTCTCGGCATAAATTGCACCTGGAAGAGAGCGAGTTAAAGCGGCCAGTGTAGATCTCGCAGAACGACTTGCCTGCAGGTGTCACCATTTCCCACTTTGTGTTGAGTTTCAGAGTCTCGGCTGTTGCATTTATTCGTCTCGTTCGTCTTTAAGGTTGTACTTGTGTGGAATTGAGGCTTTAGGACTTGGATTTAACAGATTGAGAACCGACCGATGCTCAAGCCCTTAGTCTGTACGCGCTTTCATTTATATTTATGTGTGTGTGTGTGTGTGTGTCTGTCCTTTTTAAATCGCTCTAGGTAAGTGTGAGACGTGAGTTATTTTAGGGAAGCTCTAATGAACGTGCGAGGGGACTCCAGATCAGTGCAGCTTTATGCAAGGTGCCCTAATCGGACCTTTACGACTTCTGATCGGGCACCCGAATCAGACTAGCGGAGAAAGGGAATTTATTTTGATTCCATTCTGGAATCTTGACATGCATTTATTGCCAGGTACTTGCGCTAATATATGCCTTTTTGGTAATTACCTATTCCTGTACTGTATTGTATTGTTTTTTTTTTTTGGTTCTGTTTGTATATGGCACACTAAAACTGTATTGCTGTTGCTCAGAACATCACAGGCATGCAGGTTATTGTTACTATGCAAGTGGAGTTTCTTCCTGTGGAGAAAACCTCTCTTCCTGTGTCCCTCACGACGGCCCTTTGCTTGTAAATCTTGTCAAAGTGACCGTTAACGGACCCAGGCCTGAGAGCGACGCATCAAGGTACACGTGAACAGTTCCTGTATGCAAGTTCAGTCTGTTTCGATGGAGGAAAAACAGCCGGACGTCTTGTCTGGAGTTTTTGCGGAGCAGATATTTCCTCCTGGAGATCTACCGGACTATTTTACTGCTGTTACAATACTACAACCATGACTTGCGGTCTGTATGGAATGACTTTGATTGCCACAAACTTACGTGAAGCCTTTTACAAAGTCATATCTGATACGGAGACTACGGATTGTCCTTGTAACTCGCCTGCCTATCAATGCAATAGGGCAAATGTAACTCTAATAGCAGTTTCTGCCTTAGATAGAACCAGCATCTTTTGCAAAATGGGTCAGACATTGAGGCAACACTCCCCCTCCTTCGGTTCACATAAGGACCTACTTTATCGGTGATTTGTCTGAATGAAAATGGCTCCCTGTTTTTCCTGAGTGAATCTGTGGAGGTGTGTTGGAAAGGTGGCAGTGTTTCACTCTGTAATGGTTTGACATTTGTGGTGATGTACTTGCTTGATACAGTGTGACACTCCTCATTGAATTTCAGTGATGGATTTTAAATGTAACCCTTTTTTTGCTGACGTCTGTTGTCGCAGTGGCCAAAAGCACTCCTTGTCAATCCGTAACTGAAAGACCTCAATGTGGCCGCCCATTATCTAAGAGGTCAGACGGAGGAATTGTTTTTGTTTTCCTTCAATATTTTTATGTAATTTTTTTTCTATTTTATTTTTTAAATAAACATCTTAAAACCATGCATGCAGTTGCTTGCGGTTTATTTTTCTGTCTTAATTGTTGTTTGATTAAATGAAATATTAAATCATGCCTTACTGGATCAGCACTAATGGCAGATGTTTTTGGGCAATGTTGCCATCAACAGGCAACTAGGTGAAACTCAGTTGCCTGACAAAATTGCTCAAAAAGTTGCCCTGTGTGTCATCAGTCTTGCTGAGGTTTTACCACTTGATGGTGGGCTTGCACTTCATGAAAAGTCAGAGCTCTTTAGTTAGCACTCGAAAGAGAGAAACATAAGCTGATAATAAATTATTCTTATTTGCTAATAAGGAATCAGGCTACCACAAGGATGTTTGTGCATGAATTGGAAAATAATAATAATGGTTTTCTTTAACCCTGTAATGCCTGACACGTAATGATAATCAGATTTTTTTTTTTTAATGGAACAGTTTATTGAACCTTTTTGAACAATATATATTTAAGAATGCATTAAAAGTTTGCATAAGTGTTGGTGGTTGTGGCTGTCATAGTTGATTTATTAAGCTTTTATGGCTCCTATTTTATGACTCTTGAAAATAGCTCCTCAGTTTTATTCAGAGGCACAGACTGAGCAAAACTATGCTGTTTGGTGTAGATGCTCTTATTAATATGACCAAAATGTGATTAAATTCCTACATTTACACTGTAATTTTGCAGACGCTTTTATCCAAAGCGACTTACAATTGATGGGGTAATTGTAGAAGAACCTAGCTGGATGGTGAAATCATGCTGTAGAGTTGGAGTGGCAGGGAAGACAAGAAGCTCAGTCTTTGCCAGGTTGAGCTGTAGGTGATGTTCTTTCATCCATGCCGAGATGTCCACCAGGCAGCCTGAGATCCGTGCAGCTACCGTTGGATCATCTGGTTGAAATGAGAGATAGAGCTGTGTGTCATCAGCATAGCAATGGTAGGAGAAGCCATGTGCCTCTAAAAGTAACCGGTATAGGGGTTGGTGGCACACAGTTAGCAAAATGTATTTTAAATATAAAGAAGAAATGGTCAGAGATATGTAGAGGTTCTACCAAAATGTTGTCTGCAATACAATTGCGTGTGTAAATGAAGTCAAGTTGGTTGCCTGATTTGTGCGTGCTTGTAGTGGTAAGGCGTTAGAGATCAAATGAAGCAAGGAGTGAATGGAAGTCTGTAGCTTAACGCTTGTCCAGATGAATATTGAAGTTGTCAGTTGAATGGCCACTCCTGAAACCTGACTGATTAGTGTCCAGTTTGTTGTTCTGTGAAAGAAACGATGATACCTGATTGAAAACAACTCGTTTGAGGGTTTTCCCTATGAATGGAAGGAGAGAGACGGGTCTGTAACTATCTATAAGTGAAATGTTTAATGTAGGTTTTTTGAGCAGTGGGGTTACCCGAGCCTGCTTGAATGCAGTGGGGAAAGTGCCTGTGAGAAGAGATGTGTTGATGATGTGTGTAAGTGCTGGTAAAAGTGTAGGGCAGATTGCTTAGAGAAGGTGTGAGGGGATTGGGTCTAGATGGCATGTTGTAGGATGGCTGGAGAGGAGAAGCTTTGATACTTCTGCCTCAGTGAGGGGACAGAAGGAGAAGATGGGAGTTTTTGCAGTGGGTGTGGTTGGTTTGAAGTCCTGTGAGGACAGCAGCCCATCCAGCTCCTCTAGGAAGGTACCTAGAATTTACCCAGGAGGGTGGTAAATTACCACAACCTGGAGTTGTATAGGAGCTGTTACATTGCAATTCTTATAGATTGTAATGTTAATCAATGGGGTCTTTTTATAGCAGTAGCTATAACAGACTACTTAAGTAAAATGCAAGGATATGTTACATAGTTAAAGCACTTTGTAAACACTTTTTAAAAGGTGCTAAATAAAGCTTTACTTAAAATTTCACATTTTAGGTACATGTGACTAGGTGTATAGTATATCAAAATGTTCATGTGCCAGTTATTAACTTTTTTTCCCCATAAATCTCAAATCCTTCTTCTGTAAAATTCCCAACGTGACATGTTTTTTGTTCGTTTGTTTTAAAATATTGCTTGAACAACTACAAAACATTGCCAAGAAGCAGCAGACCATAACTGCTAAATAGTCTTAACACTAAATAACTATTTAGGTGTGGGATTGAATGAGTGCACTCCATTATGTCCACTGTGGTTTCGGACACGGGTTATAAGTGAATCACTGAATCATTCACCTAATCGATTCGTTCAAAAACACCGGTTCACTCAGGACCGAAACACTGCTGTGTCGCTGAAGACGCGCGACGTTTCTGGGTTGTGTCTAGATGGGATACAGCAAAAACCGGAAGCTAACAATAAATATAATTTTCTACCTATTATAATGTGTTTTATTAACGTCTACACCTGCCCCAGTCTGTCACTCTGTCGTTTTGGAGGTATTTTCGTTGGCTGAATAAAACCGGTCGAGGTAAGTTAACTGTGGAAATATTTGGTCTAAAAATGTATTAACGGTTTGCTTATTGAACTGTTGTTCAAAAGCAATGTTTCACACAGCGTGGATTTCCCGAATATTAGCGTGACCTACGGTCCAATCACAGTAATAATTTAATAAAGTGGTTTATATACGTTATTGTAATCCTGTTTGTTTCCTGTTAAATTGGATATGTGATATTACTGCTTGAAATGGTGACTTCAGACTTAGTGCTATTTATTACGTGCTATTAAATTATCAACATAAATGCTTTTGCTAACATTGGCTAAACAGGTTTATACTGTTTCCTTTGGCCTACCCTGCAAAGACTGACATATGAAAATATAGTCAAATATATTTTGAAATTTAAGGTTTTATTGAACCTATAGACAACAAATTGAGTATATCAGATTTTTATGGCTCATATGATATAGTAGAAATATGGAGCTCATAGCGTACTCGAGGAAAAACACCTCAGTTTATTCAGAGGCCCAAACTGAGCAAAAATATGCAATTTGGTGCAGATGCTGATATTTATATGGCCAAAAAAAAAATCTGATAGGCTAGCATGTAATGTAGATCAATGAGATCTTTGTAACAATGCATATTAGTTGTCACTCGACATCTCCCAATAATATGCCTTAGTAAGAGTAAGACGATATATATTTAAATGCTTCTGTTTTATGATTAGGACTCTATAGTTTTATAGCTGTCAAAGCTTATAATGTAATGCAATACAATGATGACTGAGAGATAAACGTTTATCAAAAGCCTGATATATCACATTTGATACTCACATTTTAACGTGATTTTTCTAAAATAAATAAAAATGATGTATGGGTAATCAAGTAAATTATTATTATAATGATTAACAGTATAAATGTTATTCTTATGTTTACTTTACTTTAAAAAAAAATCACATTACAGCCTGAAGGTGAACATTTTTAGAATTACACTAAAATAGAAATCGCTTCTTCCTCATGATGTGAGTTGATGTTTGAAGAAGCTCCAGAGAGATAATAGAGTCAAACACAGGACTGAGCAATTGGACCCGGGCTGATAGCTAAGAGAGACGAATCAAAGTCTTCTCCGAAACACCTCCAAGCAGCTCCAGCAGTAATGAAGCCCTGCGAAACGCAGGCTGCTGAGGCATAAAATATGCGTTGCTATTTTGAGAGACGTATTTGGGGAAAAAAATCGAAATAATGCTGGATATGCAGATAGATTTGGCCTCCTTTCTGCACAGAAATTTGTATAAAAATAGACTTGCATCCTACTTCATGAAACAATCGGTACGTCTCCATATAAGCTGTAAAGATTTCCAGTATACCGGCATTGTCTCCTCCTCACCAGTACACAAAACCACAACTTCTCAGTGACAATAGATGTGTCATCTGAAACCAGCAGCTTTCCATGTTGCTTACGATGTGAACGGCAAGTCTGCAGAAATGAATTGAGGTGCTGAGGTGTTGTCAGATATCTATGCAAATCTTCAGAATCTCAAGATGAAGGTTTCCTCACGCCGGGCAGATTGTTAAACTGCTCTATTTCTCAGAGTACGCTGAAGCCTGCGGCTGGGAAACAATTTATATACCTTCATTAAAATGTCCTTTCTCATCGTTCTGCCATCATGTCTATTTTTGAACGGTGTCACACAAAGTGTAACCACATTGATTATATTTTATGGCTACACTTGTTTCCTTTGAAAAGAGAGCAGTTCCCTTTTTTGGAGCGAAATGAGTACTGGTTGGGCTCAATATGCTCCTGTCACTCACTTGTAATTCTTTCTCCTCTGACAGTGGACCTCGCTTAATGAACCAGACGATGATGAGGAGGAGACTTATATGGCAACTAGGCCATATCTTCAAAGATTTATTGGAAGGCTCTTATCTATCGGTGCAGGTACGGAAAGATAAGTCTTTTCGAGTCTAGACGTGATTGCTGTGACGTATAATTTCGACGTATTTTTGGCTGCGGGGATAAAACACTAATTAACTGATGACACCCCAATTACATGTTCAACAAAACCACCATCCATCCTGATACACCATCACTGTTGTTACTCAGTATCACTGACATAAGGGGTGAAAAGAGTCAGGAAACTTGCCTCGAGAGAATCCAATTAATTCTCCCTCGTTACGCCACCGCTGCAAGCCAAAGACAAAAGAGGTTCTCGCAGGAGATGTCGGGAAGTTGCTTCTTTTGCTCCCTGATACGAATTAGCCTACTTCTAGCTTGTTACCATGGAGGCAAATATTTTAACTTTTTTTTATATATATACGCATACTTGATTTTTACACAGAGGGGTGGACTTGTGGTGGTTTGTTTGTATAATATAGTATGTGAATATTATGTAATAATTTTCCTCCTACTTTTCTTTGGAGTCTAGTTTATTTAGAAACAAACATTGACGCATAACTCATGTTCTGTATTATATTTGATTATATTGTGTGACTGTTATATAATATTACATTTCCTCCTACTTTCATAACCCATGGTAAATATTATATTTTATTTTATTACGTGAATATTATGTAACATATTACATTTCCTCCTACTTTCCTTCAGAATCTAGTTTATTTCAAAACAATTAAATATGTTAAATATTATACTATATTTGATTATATTCATTTATGTGAATATTATCTAATATTACATTTCCTCCTACTTCACTTTAACGTCTAGTTTATTTAGAAACTTAATTGAACAAAACATTGAATAACCCATGTTAAATGTTGTTATATTTGATTATATGAAATTATGTGAATATTATATAATAATGTGTTTTCTCCTACTTCCCTTTAAAGTCTAGTTTATTTAGAAACATAAACATTGAAGCATAAACCCATGTTAAATATTATATATCTGATTATATTAAATTGTTTATTAAGTTTATTTAGAAATGTATACATGATGCATAACCCATGTGTCTATATTATGTTTTATATTATATTGTATTTGATTGTGTCTGATTACTACTTTCCTATGTCTAGTTTATCTGGAAATATAAACATTGAGGCATAACCCATGTTAAATATTAATATTAGTATAGTAGTTTATATTAAATATTATATTAGATTATCTTAGTGCCTAATTCATCCTTTTTTTGTAAGTAATTGTTGTGCAGTTTTGACATAACAGTTTTACTATCCTAAATGCTAAACAGTAACCAGTATTTTATTTATTTATTTATTTATTGGAATACCATTATTAATTTATTACAATGAAACTCTGCTGTAAATATGTATCTATAATATACACAACTAGACAGTAAAGAGACTGAAGGCTCAGAAGCCTAAAGTATAAATCTCAGCAAAGGTTCCTAGTTTATTTTAAATCAGACATAACCAAAAATTAATCACAGTTTAGTAGGGGAGTCTGTCGATAACTCAGTAATCATTTACTCACTGAGCAAGTCTGATTCAGGCTGCTAATTCACAATCAGGTTTGTGACTCTTTGTGATCAGCTCATATAAGTCATTTGTTGGTGAAGCGGACATTACAGCTCGTGCTGTGTTGTTTCATGCAGGGAACACAAGCACTTTAAAAGGTTAGTTCAACCAAAAATGAAAATTAGCCCATAAATTACTCACACTCAAGTCATCCTAGGTGTATATGACTTTCTTCTTTCAGACGAATCCAGTCGGAGTGATATTAAAAATTGTCTTTGATCTTTCAAGCTGTTTCATGGCACTCAGCGGGTGTTGCATGCTTCAGTCCAAAACAAGTTAAATAAAATGCGCCCATCCATTAAAAAAAAGTATCTCACACGGCTCCGGGGGGTGAACAAAGGCCTTCTGTAGCGAATCACCGCGTTTTTGTAAGAAAAATATTCATATTCAAAATGTAATAATCACTTTAATGTAGCTTGCGCTCACTGTTGTACACGGAAGCAGCTCTGGGAGGATGACGTATGAGTTCAGAGTTGCACATGCGCCGGCGAGTCTCGTGAAAACCAACGTTTATTAACAGGAGCAAAGGAAGCAAAGTTTCCTTACTTTAGCAAAGAAAAAACAGTCTCCTCTTGGCTTATATCGAAATCCTCCGACATTCTTCTTTACAAATCCTCGTTTTGTACTTCTAATTAGTGACCGTTGTTTTGTTTTGATCTCCCCCTGCGTTTCCGCGTGCGTCACTTCTGAGCCGCACATGCGCAAAGCCGACCTCATACATCATCCGCCCAGAAATGCTTCCCTTTACAACAGTGAGTGCAAGCTACATTAAAGTGATTATTACGTTTTGAATATGGATATTTTTCTTACAAAAACGCATTGATTCGCTACAGAAGGCCTTTGTTCACCCCCCGGAGCCATGTGAGACACTTTTTTTTTTTTATGGATGGGTGCATTTTATTTAACTGCTTTTGGACGGATGCATGCAACACCCGCTGAGTGCCATGAAACAGCTTGAAAGATCAAAGACCATTTTTAATATAACTGACTGGATTCGTCTGAAAGAAGAAAGTCATATACACCTAGGATTACTTGAGTGTGAGTAATTTATGGACTAATTTTCATTTTTGGGTGAACTAACCCTTTAAATCCGCATTATACTTCAAATGAAATTAAGTGTAGTGTACTGTCATTTAAAACAACATCAGGCCAAAACGTTCATTTGGAGTTCATTTCGGGAGTTTAAAACTTTCCGGAAAAGACTTTACTTAACTGGAGTGCCAAATTGCAGAGCTGGTGCAAACATATCCACATTACTATGGTCAGATGGTCAGATGTCTTAACTGCTGTTTTTTTCACTGCTGTCATTTCCATTGTGTGTTTATTTTCTTATCGAGAGGAAAATGTGTAGGCTAGCACATATTTACATATCCATCTGAATGTCGCTCTCAGCAGCACGGATGGCGCCAGGATGTTCGCTAAAAGTGTACCGTTGCAAAGATATTTCCAACTTCTTTTTACCCCTTAAATGCTGTGAACTCCGCTTTGAGCATATCGGGACCCTTAGTCCACCTTGGGAGTTGATGTTTGATAAAACCACATAAGCTTTGTCGGCTATTGCCAATGGCAGCCACATTTGAAATGACTGTTGTACATTTTTACAATAGTCTCATTTGCGGCC
Source organism: Sinocyclocheilus anshuiensis (assembly GCF_001515605.1). NCBI lineage: Eukaryota > Metazoa > Chordata > Actinopteri > Cypriniformes > Cyprinidae > Sinocyclocheilus > Sinocyclocheilus anshuiensis. The sequence continues at coordinate 787,894 of NW_015542555.1, forward strand.
AGTCACAGTCAGGAATCCTGTTATCTTAGATGTGAAATTAAAAACGACATTGTTTTCCTTCCGCATTCTTTTACAGTACGTAGTTCATTTCGAAACATGAACACAAATGCATAACCCATGATAAATTGCATCAAATTACCCAATTACAACAAACATGTTACATCAAAACATGATGTGAAATTAGGAGGAAACATCAACTGGAGCAAACTTAATGGTATTAGGGGTTAGTGAGTGACCCAGGGAATGCAATTTGCTTCTCTTAGCTAAATTCTCAAGCAGATGTGCTCGTCCGTGCATATGGGCCTATTTTAAAGGAAGGTACAAAAGTTTAAGGCTGGTCAGATTTTAAATTAGTCAGTGCATTAGTGCATGTATAGAGCTTTAATGGGCATTACAGACCCGTGACAAACAACCCGTGATGTTACCGTCTTGAGAGAGCCTCACTGTGTAAGGCTGATATTGAACATTTAAAATGTGCATGCAACAGAATATGCACATATACAAGAAGGCTAATATATTATCACACACATACTGAGAGTCGTTTCTTTGTTCCCTGCTCTCATTCTGTCATCCCCACCCAGCAGATGTTATGCATCACTTCACAGGTACAGGAAGAAAAGAAATGAAACTCACTGGGAAATGTCCAAATTACCAAAGGTGTGTATGACAAACAAAATGATATGCCGACAAAATGCTCTGCAGTTAAAATTCCAGCCGCCCGGCCCATTAGCTCCATTCTGCATCCTCCCTCTGCATGTTGTCTTGTCGGCCTGTTTAAGGTCTATTTTTGGCTCTTTGTTGAGAAGGTTGGAGACACCTAAATCTTTTACATAGTCCTAAACCCACCAATCAAATGGTGCGATCATTTCCAGCCGCTCTCAGCTCCAACACTGGTCAGTTTAACAGTGGCTTGAACTTTTTAGCTGGCTGTGGAATTGGCCTCTTGACCTGTGGTTGACATTTGAATGGATCCTGAAAGACTGGCTTCATTGACCTTTTTGCTTTCATGAGGGCTTTCTGTCCATATCGAGAGGACGCTTTGTGCGGTGACTAGCAATGACCAGTAATGATTTGGTATGTGAGATTACAGGCAGATTCTGGTTTGAGCATCTTGAGATGCCTGCAGTCTGTCCTTGCAGATAAGAGGCTCTTCAGACAGATTATTACTGAGATGGAAGACTCGAGCAGGGACTGAAGAATTAAAGAACATGAGAAGTTAGACTTTCAAACCTCGCCAGAGATGGTGCTGTGCCTCCCTTAATGATTTAAACCCCCTGCTGCTGCTTTCAAGAAGTTCACTCAAAAAGGAACATTCTGTCATCGTTTACTCACCCCCATGTCCTAACAACCGTGTATGTTGTTATTTTTTCTGTGGAACACAAAAGGAAGATTTTTGAATATTTATATTTAGAAAAAGTTAGAATGTTTATGCAGCTCTACAATGACAGTTCAACTTCATCTGAATGAAACAAAAAAAGAAATACCATAAACTTACACTGTAAAAAAAGAAATATATATCTTTTTCTAAGTTGTAAATGAAAAATGAAAGGTTTGAGTATACATTTTACAATAAAATTCGATTTCAGTCTTTCAACTTCAAAATTTCAATTACTTAAGACAATTTCTGAGTGAAAATTGTTTCAAAGTAAATCAAACCCTTTTTTTTTTCAGTGTAGTCCATATTACTTATTCTCAGTATTTGAAGTCTTCTGAAAAGATACAATAGCATGTGAGGGGGGAAATATCATTATTTATAAATGTAAGTCATTATTTACTGATAATCTTCCAAGACATGAAGCTGTTTACTCATAAGCAGGAATGACTGGAGTCTTGTGGAGAACTTGTGAAGCAGATCAGTGAATTAATTGTTCTTTTGAGCTGTTCTTTTAAATTAATCAGTTGTTTACATCATACTAAACAACTGGTTAATGAATCGGACTGATTCATTCATAAATCTGATTTCAGCTCAAATATGCAGGTATTCTCAAGTTAATGGTTCAGTGCAGGGGAAATTTTAGTCTGTTCCTTGCACAAGCTTAAAATGTAGTTGTACAAGTTGTATGAACTATTTTGAAAGAGTTTATTTGTTTGTTTGTGTTTATCTTTTCTTTATTTCTATAGAGTTTGTATGGATAAAATCTGTGTGAAGGTTCTTAAAAATATAATTTTATTTTGTTTCACAGAAGAAAGAAAGTCATCAATGTTTGGAACCACAGCAGTAAATGATGGCAATTTTCTTAAAAAAAAAAAAATGCATGAAATCTTCTGCCAAGAGCCGTTTTCTTTCCTGTGTTGATTATATTTCCTGTTGAAGCAGTAAGTTTGCTAAAACATTTTGTTAAGCTTTTTAAAGAAAAATGTTTGATGTTACAAAAGATTTCTATTTAAATAAATGTTGTTTTTTTTACACTTTCTATTCATCAAAGAATCCTGAAAAAATTTACCTGTATCCAGAACTGTTTTCAACATTGATAAAACTATTTTTTTTTACATTTCAATAGAAGAAATGTACATTTGAATAAAACTAAGTTTGAAAAAATGACATTATTTTACATTTCAATAACATTTCACAATATCGCCGTTGTGAGATCAAAACAAACTTTTGAATGGTAGCATACACTAAAAGACACAAAATTCATTGATTTAATGGGATCTTTGAGATGCAGGTGTTGTACTCCAGATAGTCGGGATCCAGACTTGTCAATGCTCAGTAGGACAACAATTTGGCTTGTAAGCTCTCCAATCGAAGTCTATTGATGATAATACCACACAACATGGCAACAGTGAGCTTCAAGCAATATAGAGATGTCACCTCTAATACTGGAGGCTAGGGATTACAGATGATGCCTCCAGCACTTGAATAAGATGAGGTTTGCACCAGCAAACGAAGGTCATGCTTCAGGTTGCACTGGCTGGCTTTGTCCATTAAATTCAGCGAGTGTATGTATACATGCATTTGTGTGGCTGTGTGGAGCTCTTCAGATGTGCACATCTAATGAGATCATCAGCCCATTTCACTGGACAGACTCAGTGGAGTCAAAATTCAGTCTCACACAGCCATTAGGCCGGGACAGCTTTAATGGAGGCTCTCTAACGAGGGTCTTTTATGCCTGTTTTCAACTGTGCAGTGCTTCGCATGTGTTTCATCTGAACAAAAGCCTCAGACTTGGACTCCATATGGGGTTCCAAGGTGGTGAAGCAAAAAAAAAAAGGGCGTAACTTAGATTGTCTCAGTATTTCATCTCAATGCTTCAGGTCCTTTCTGGCATGGCGATTTGGCTGACAACAACAAGCAGAAGTTTTGGAGGAGCAGTGCAAGCAAATAAGACAAGGAGCAAGGATGAGTATGTTAGTAGACACTAGCATTCAATAGTTTGAGGTCAGTAAGATTTTTGTATATTTTATTTATTTATTTAGAAGAAATTAATACTTTTATTCAGTAGTGATGCTTCTAAAGTGACAGTAAAGATCTGTTACAAAAGATTTATATTTCAAATAAATGCTGTTCTTTTGAACTTCTCCAATATTTATTTTTTACGATTTCCACAAAAATATTAAGCAGCACAACTGTTTTCAACATTTATAATAATCAGGAGTGTTTCTTGAGCAGCAAATCAGCATATTAGAGTGACTTCATGTGACACTGAAGACTGGAGTAATTATGCTGAAAAATCAGCATTCCATCACAGGAATAAATTACATTTTACAATATATTCAAATAGAAAGCAGTTATTTTAAATTGTAATAATATTTCACAATATTACCGTTTTTACTGTATTTTTATTCACAGAAATTGAGGCTTGGTGAGCATAAGAGACTTCTTTAAAAATAATTTTAAAAAATCTTACCGACTCCAATCAGCTTTTGAATAGTAATATGTATCATAAGTTAATTTCTGTACATGTTTCAAAGAGAAAAACCCTCTGAAGAAAGGTACAAGGCTCAAATTTTGCAGAAATTTACGGATTATCTTCAATGAGCTTTATCCACTATGCCACAAAAGTCTAATATGGATGACATGAATTTAGATAATCTATTATAGATATGATTACCTGTCATGCAAATTTGCATTGTTTTATACCTGTAGGTTTGGTGGGTTCTGACATCTACAGGTCATTGCTTCAGGGCCCCAAGACCAGATCTGATTTCTCTTTGATCTATTACCCTTATATTCCTCTATTTTCTATTTCATGTCAAGGGGGAAAATGAGCGTATGGAATATAGTCCTGTATTATTTGATTCAATAATTCAGTTCTGAATTATTCAATAATTCATTGAATGAATTATTCACTTCAGCTGTCTTCACTGATTGCCATGATTTCACCCACAAGTGCACTCTCACCTCAAATGTCTCGTAACAGTGCTGGTGGGCAGCTATAATGACTGTTTTGTTAATAATGAGGTGAAAGACGTTTCAATCATGTTCATGTTATTTGAACAATCTGTGTCTTTCTTTTGCAAGGGCGGCATCGACTTGAGACGATGAGAAGATCTGGGAGTTTCTCTCTTCACAGAGCTCTTGACCGGCGCGGCTGCTGACTCAACTGAAGCGGACCATTTATTGTCTAATTACCAAAGGTGGGACCAAGTCATTGTTTTGCAAGTCACAAGTAAGTCTCGAGTCTTTGCATTCAAGTCTCGAGTCAAGTCCCAAGTCAAGACAGACAAGTCCCCAAGTCAAGTCCCGAGTCAAGACAGGCAAGTCCAAATCGAGTTGCAAGTCCTCAACTTTAAGATTCAAGTCTTAAACGAGTCATTAGTGCTCTTTGCCCAAATTAGTGTCTCAGTATTAATTACCATATCAAATTCATAGTAATTTATATCAGGAAGGCAGGTAGAATATGTTTGACATAGTTCAATTTCATGTGAGATGGGTGCCCTTAGTAAAACTACTCAAGTTCAATTTAGGGATTGTGCTAAAATAGGCACAATAAGCAGTGAAAAAAACTATTTTATTAGTAACGGAATAGCAAAGACAACATAATTTCATAGAAACAACAGCTGCAACATTTGCATGTGTGCATAAGAATATATGCTTCTAGGTGTTATATCGAAGCCATTATTTGGAACCTCAATGAAACAGATAAAAAAATGTGTGAGCGGTAACGCAGAAAGTACTGCTTTGAAAGAACTAGACGAAATAACTGCAAGCTTTACAAGTGAGAGGAAACATGCAATATGGATGCAGACAAACTCATGAAATCGCTAAATTTAGGGGCTATGTGCACTATAGGCCTACAGACTGATTTAGAACATGTGAATTCATTCATTTATCCCGAAAGAAATGGAAGTGACATGAGTGCCTGGTGAAGAGTGAGAAAAATTGATTAGCCTATATTTTATAGTTATATTTACAGTACTCATTTTGTGAAAGAAACACTTCTTCAAATTATATTTTAAATGATCATTAGGCCTATTGCCGCTTGCTCACTTCAGACATTAGGCCTAATGTGCATTTTTCTTCTTCAAATTATAGCTAAATGGTTTGCAATGATTAATTTTAAATCTAGATTAAATCAAGGTTTATCTAATAATTCTGTTGCACCAAACTTCAAACCTTTAAAAATAAGCAGGTTTACATTTTGATCCCGGATTTAAGTTATATTTAAGATTAACTTTAATCCTGTTGCACCATAACTTTAAACTCAGATTTAAATCTCGATTATGGATTAACTTTAAACTTAATGGAGGTTTAAATAAAATAAAATGCACATGTTATAGTTATATATTCAATGCTCATTTTGTGAAACACTTCTTCAAATTATATTTTAAATTATCATTAGGCCTATTGTCGCTTGCCCACTTCAGTCATTAGGCCTAATGTGCATTTTTTTTTTTTCAAATGAAATTATAGCTAAATGGTTTGCATTGATTAATTTTAAATCTAGATTAAATCAAGGTTTATCTAATAATTCTGTTGCACCAAACTTTAAACCTTTAAAAATAAGCAGGTTTACATTTTAACCCATCATTTTGATCCTGGATTTAAGTTATATTTAAGATTAACTTTAATCCTGTTGCACCATAACTTTAAACTCAGATTTAAATCTCGATTATGGATTAACTTTAAACTTAATGGAGGTTTAAATAAAACAAAATGCACATGAAATTAAAATATGTAACTGATTGAACAAAAACAGTGGAGATCTGACAAAAACAGGTCTCAGAGAGGTGTTTATTACAAATAAAAATGAAAATTAAAGCACATTGAGTTGGCAGAGTGCGAGGGTCGTGGCGGGATGCCCGGGATGCGGATCCATCACTCATGGTGCACCTCGGTGTCGGACAAACAGAAGAAGTGAGGAATATTTAACAGTCAGGGTGATGATGAGGCGAGCACCAGTGATCGCGGCCGCGCCTCTCATTTCTCATGCCTGCTCCGTGTGTCTGCTGGGCGGCGATCAAAAGGACAGGGCAGCGCTTTTCACGAGCGGAGAGCGCTACTAGACAAATCATGTAATTTTTTCTCGGTTCTTTTGTCATAAGTTGTGCTATTACTCCATTAATTTATGCTAGCCTAGGCTATATATCCAGCACTCCCCGAATGCAGTCTCTGGCTTATTGCCAGTCAAGCGCAAGCACGCTGCAGGGACGCGTCTATAACGACTTTGAAATTATCATAAAGTCTTTCCGAGTCACAGGGCTCAAGTCCAAGTCAAGTTTCGAGTCATTGTTGTCAAAGTCTAAGTCGAGTCTCAAGTCTTCTTTAATTATATCGTGTCGAGTCGCAAGTCATCAAATTTGGTACTCGAGTCCGAGTCAAGTCTCGAGTCATGTGACTTGAGTCCACACCCCTGCTAATTACCTCTGGAGAGTGTAATCACAGTCACCCCTCAGAGCTTCACAAGACCTTTTGGAATACAACAGGATTACTTAATACATAAAGAGAGTCTTCTGAGAGACTCGCAAGTAAAAGAGCAACAGCTGGTGACTGTGATTTTAACATGTACGACATGTTCCTGCATCTTCTGTCAAGTCCTAACCCTATCCGTTATTTCTAAGGATTAGCTGCCTCGAAAATCAGAAGCAAAGTATAGGTTGGGTTGCGAGATGAGCAAAGAAAGCTTGACTTTAAAGTTAAACCTTGACAGGAATGTTATTCCAGGACCAACAAGGATCTTGGATCCTGTCCTTTTTGGAGACAGGAGCTACAGGGAAATGTTTTATCATGTTTCCTGTTTCCTCTCCTTTCTTCTCAACCAGTCTGTTGTCTTTGGTTTTTCATTCATTAATGCTGTTATTATTGTAAGTCTCTCCCCATAGGAAAGGAAAATGAAGGAGAGCTCTTTAATACCCGCATTGTTTCTCCTAGACTGCAGATGCAGATGAGATTATATCGAGCAAATGGAGACTTTAGCGAACGGCTGCTGCTTCTGAGATTTTATTCCTAAGAAATAGATCTAATTTATAAGCCAACATATTAAAAAGTAATTGTGTGGAAAAAGTTAAAGAAATATAGTTGTTTTGTATATAAAGTCAAAATTGTGAGATACAAAACTATCGAAAGTCTCAATGTTAAGAAACAAATACAGAGTTCTGGCATGAAACTCTAGATGGCGCAGTCCGATAGGTCTAACTCAATCTGACCTAATGACATCATTATCACATGGCACAGCTGATTGGTTCTCTCCTGTATCGGTAGCCAATGAGCTCGCTGCTCAACATTCAAATATATGACTAGTGCTTGCCGTAGCAGTTGCAGCTTGCTTCAGAAACCCTCCACCTTCCCCAGCTCCACCTGTATAGATCTGCTACGAGGTGATTCATGTATGCTATATGGGGGTTATTTCATGTATGTTATATTTGCAGCAGCAATATTTCTTACATGCTCACAGCAGTATGTTGTGGATGTGTTGGCGGTAGCAAGTCATAGCAGATCTATTCCGCCAAGACCAAATACATTAACATTGTCATGTACATTACCATGCCAATCCCTTCAAGAGATGTCATGACAGAAATCATAATTAACTTTTTTATTTTATTATTATAATTTTTTTACTCTGAGGCAGAAACTGTCTTTCTTAAATCCAGAGGCGGACAAAGTACTCAACTCCATTACTTGAGTAAAAGTACAGATACTGCCGGTCAAATATTACTCCATTACAAGTAAAACGAATGTTAAAAACCTATGGGGAAAAAAACAAAACAAAAATAAAAAAATATTTAACACCCCCACAAAAGCAGGATGGTAGTGATCTCACACAGCTCTGACAGTTATTTCACACACAAGAAGTTCCCGCCCACACCTGCTCACATCACGGCACACACCTCTGACTGTTTGGGTGATGATCTGAGGAAGACCTGGACAGACAAGTCATTTTAAACCAGAGCCTGTCAAGAAAAGAGATTTATATGCTCATGGGTTACTGATCTAAATGCTTTCGGACAGCACCATGAAGTTAATATGAATCTTATTTTTCTCAACTGGTTCTCAGCTGGAGCATTACAGCCTAAAGACTGGGAACATGAGAGATTTATGATAAATACATATGTATAACTATTATTATATTATATTATTATTATTTTATGTTCCCACCTAAGAAACTTTATATATATATGTAATTATCTATCTAAGGATATATAGATATATCTATTATATATCATTTATAATGTTTAGATGTAGATTTGTTTATATTAACATTATTTCATTTCATTTATTTATTTATATATATTTTTTTTTTTCTACTCAAGGAATTCCACCCAAGAAATATCTGAAGAATCAGAGTTGATACTTCAGTGAAGCATAACTATGCGAAAGTCTCCTGAGCTACGAAAGAGCAACATCTGAGCGACACATTTTCCTCTGGGTGTCTAATCAGTCATCTCTGATTAACTCATATCATTGAACCTGCCACGCGCTGCATAGCAAACATTATACTGCGCCTGCTGGATCTCTGTCAAGCCCGCCACTCCCTTTCCTCTCTCCTCCCTTTTCCTCTTCTCTTCCCTTCACATTCTTTTGAAGACTTTCTCTTCCTTTCTCCGACACAGACTCTACGAAGTCAGTAGTACTAAGAGCTCACGCTCTGTCAAACAAACACTCGTGTTCTCCTCTCTCTCTCTCTCTCTCTCTCTCTCTCTCTCTCTCCGTCTCTCTCTCTCCTACTCTCACGTGCTCTCTCGTGCGTGTCTCAGTCGCTCTCTGCTGCTCAGTTCATCATGTTGGCTGGAGAATGCTGCGTGCGGCAGCGCTCTCTCTCCTGCCCTGGCGCGGGTCGCATCTGTCCCACCCGCCACAGCTGAGCACTCTCACGGAGGAGAACGAACCGGAACGGCAGCAGCAGGAGGAAGAGGACGAGGACGAAGGCTCCGGAGTCCAGCCAGACCCCATGTTCCAACAGACGGCGTACCTGCTGGAGGGTCCGGAGGACATGGTGGCGTCGTCCGGGGGGCTGAAGTCTCCAGACTGGGTGTACGAGTCTTACTACCGTATGAGCCAGCAGCATCCGCTCATCGTGTTCCTGTTGCTCATCATCATGGGAGCATGCCTGGCTCTGCTTGCCGTGTTTTTTGCCACCGGACTGGTGAGACTCTGTTCTTTATCTACCTACTCTTCTGTACTTTTCTGTCTTGCAATGGACCACAGTGCTCCTCAGGGGGTTCTCAACTGGTTTTGCTTCAGGACTTTGCATTGGACATCAAGTTGGGACTCAACAGTTGAACCCAAAACTGAATTTCCGTGGTGTCTAACGCTTTTATTTTACCTTGCTTAGTTTTGTCCATGGTTTTCAGAATGAGGGCATGTTGTGTAAGCCACTCATATTGGCATCTGTTAAATTTGGCTGGCTTCTACAAAGTTAGAGATGAATGTGTGCTGAAATACCGTAGAGTTTGATTAGTCACACAGCCTTTGATGACAATAGTAAAAAGATTTGGGAAGTGCTTTCTCCTCTCTCTTAAAAGTTGATAAGCTTGTTTATTTTTCTTCACAAACTATGCACAATTCTGTTGTTATTTGCATTTAACATTGCATTTTCACTTCTGTTTGCAACCCCATCAGAAAAGACATACCAGTTGAGAACCGCTCATCATATTTCACCCAAAAATTGACATTGACATCATATCATTATGAACTTGTATGATTTTCATTCTTCTGTGAAACTGTAATCACAGAAATTGTGAAGAATGTTCTGGTCGCTCTTTTTCTTTTAATTACAATAAATAGTGACTGAGGCTTTCAAACTTCAAAAAAAGCAAAATCATCATAATATTGTTCCTAGTTTGTTGTAGTCATCCGATACTTTTTTTGTGAGTAAATAGACCAACATATAAGCCGTTCACAAAACCGATCTGAATGATTAATTCATAAATTAGACTAACACAGTTCACAAATTCAATTTTATGACACTAAACAGGTTGTAAGTGAGGGAAAATTATCAGTAAATAATGAATTTCGATGTGTTCCTCAAACAAAGCTGTCATATGACTTCAGTAGAATTGGCATATAAGTCATAAAAACCACTTGTAAGACACTTTTATGTCAATTTTGAAGCTTGAAGGCTTCAGTTCACATCCATTGTGATGTAAAAAGAATGAAAAGTCATTGTAAACAGGAAGACTGTCATACAGGTTTGGAACAAAATTTTTGAGTGAGCTATCCCTTTAAAATGTTTTTCTTTGTTCCTATTTTGGGAGGCCATTCATTTTCCTCTCTCGTCCCACAGTTGTGGTTGTGGTAGCGCTGCAGAAATTTTTTTTTTTGTCTGCGAGAGAGTGTTTTTACCCATGTGTGTGGAGTGCAGCACTCTCTCTGTGTCTACGTGTGTGTGTTTTTTTCTCTCTGTGGCAGATTGTGTGAATCTCTCTGGTGAGAGAGCGGTTTCTGAGAGCGCCACTTCTGCAACCCTCATTTTCAGATGCTGTTTCACTCGTTCTCTCTCTGACTCTCTTTCTCTCTCACCAGATGCTCAGTTGTCTGTGTTTATGTGTAATGGGCTTGTAGATTATTGCAGTCGGTGCGCTTGGAGTGCACTGTAAACCCTAAGGTTGCCTCAATGTAATGAAGTATTCTCTGTGTGTAATCTAATGTGGAGAACTTGAACCAATTCATTTAAGTTAACTAGTTGCGAGAAGACTATGATTTGGAATTAAAAACTCTATTAATGCTAAACAATTTACACGTTGCTCCCCATTAGGGGCTTGCGAAACTATATATTTTAAAACCAGCTGGTCAGTGGGTTGCCTGAACTGCTATGCAGTTAATTGTGTTAAGCAAGACCTGTATAACTGAGGGTGTATTCACACCTGGAAAGTCCGCTAGTTCACTTGCTTTGGTCCAGACCAAATACAATGTTGAATATTTTTTATTTATTTTATTTTTTTGGTGTGGTTCGCTTTCACACTGCCCTTTTTGCAAGTGAACCAGAAATAGTAAACAAAACCAGACGTGTGCTAAGGTCATCCATTCATTGGTTCATCCATTCAACCTTACCAGAGTTCGTTTGGAGCCGGACCGAGACCACCTCTTCAGCTGGGTCTCAGTACGGTTGTTTGGTCCGCACCCGAGTGCGAATGCTGTATTCACACCTGCCCAATAGATCTGCACCAAGGTTGGAAACGAACTTGAGTTTGATTCAGTCGAATCAAGCAAGACAGGTCTGAATACACCCTGAGATTTTTTCTGGTTCACCTGACCCTAATCAGATACATTTCTTATTAGATTTGCACTTCTGTTCAAAAGTATGAGGTCAGGTTTTTTTTAATACTTCAGTATTCAGCATGGATTCATTAAAATCTGTGGCAAAGTCTTTAATGATGTTACAAAAGATTTATATTCATTTATATTCCTTTATATTCATCCAAGAATCATTAACAAAAATGTATTACACTTTCCTCAGAAATATTAAGAAGTACAACTGTTTTTAAGACAATAATAAGAAATGTTTCTTGAGCAGCAAATCGGCATATTAGAATGATTTCTGAAGGATCATGTGACACTGAAGACTGGAGTAATGATGCTGAAAATTCGGCTTTGCATCACAGAAATAAATTACATTTTAAAGTATATTACAATAGAAAACTGTTATTTTAAATTGTAATAATATTCCACTTTTTTACTGTGTTTTTGATCAAATTCACTCTGTTGCGTTGGGTCTTGCGATAGTGCAGGTCTCTACTCGGAAGGTGTCTGTTATAATGTTATGATTGAGGCTCTGGACTCAAGCATAACTTGTTTTTCTATAACAAACTATAAAATATTCTCTATAAAAACCTTAATGCCCTGGCAGTGGCAAATAGCTTTGGTTTTATATTTAATTTGATTACATTAATGTTTAAGTTGAGATTTACAATAAATATTTTAACTGCTACTATGTAAAAGGAATGTAAAAAAAAGCACAAAAAAAACTTAGTTTAAAGTGTTTGCAAACCAAATGTTATTGCACTTTTGTTCATATAGCAGTACTTTTAAATGAAAAAGTGTGCAATACACTACTTTTGAATTCATTATTGAATTTTGTGCAGCATAATGCGATTAATCGCAGAAAAAGCATGCGATTAATTGCGATTAAAAAAAATGTATCGTTGCCCAGCACTAATATGTATATATATATATAAACTATAAAATACATGCACTGGATGGTAATCAAAGGTATAAAAACATATTCTTAACTGTGTTAATTAAATATATATTCTTATTAAATTTACAAAAGTGATTTTTTTAAAGAGCAGTGAGAGATTTTCTCTCTTTTGTTGTTTTATAACATGAATGACAGACAGCAGGAATATTAGACTGCTGTCACTTTAAGAGCTGCCCAGATTCAATATACTGTTACACATGTGTTTTTTCTCAGCTGTTTGCTTTCACTTTCACAAGACTTAAATTACTGTGTTTATGAGGATACTTGCAAAGACAGGCATTTTTACACTTAAAAGTGTGTGTATTTAACCGTTCAAGGCCTATAAAGTGGCAAAAATAACTTAATACTCCTACGTTCTATGAGCCCCATCTTCACGTGCTCGCGCCTCTCTGACAGCACTCAGAAACAGCGAGTACGTTTACATGGACGTCAGTAATCTAATTATTTACTTTTCTCTCAATATGACAATATTATGATTAAGGTGTTTACATGAGTTGCTTTTAGAATATTCCTTTCTTGTTTCCTTTTTACATGTTATAGTGCATAGATTGATTAATGGCACACGTCATTACGTCCCCTCCAGAATTTCACGTATCTGCATGCAATTCGTTTTCGTTATGGTACCATATACAGTTTTGGGTGTTTCATTTTCAAGTGCAATTATTGTCATTCTATACATGCAAACAGACGACAGCGGATACAAATTCTCCAGCAACAGTCCTCCTCTTCCCTTTCATTCGGCAACATTTCATTCATGCCTCCGCGACAAACTCTACTGGATGGTGCTTGATGAGAGTACGAAGTAAGGACTGGTGGGAGAGAGTTGTTTTAATGGAATTTTGTTTGCCATCAAACGCTTTACCACTGCCATGTGTGCATCCAGTCGCAAAATGCTACACAACGATAATAGTGTTATTAAGGTGTTTATAGCGAAATGAGTTCTCTTTCGCTGCTGATTGTTTCAACGGCTTTAAATCACTTGTTTTTAAACTGCAACGCTTAAAAACGTGTAGCACAGCAACGTCATATAATTGTGTAGCTGCGATAGAGACCATAGTCGAAAATCTCTACCGGTTGACAAATGTCTATCGATTAATCGTGTATACCGGTATATCGCCCACACCGATTTCATATCTGGTTGCATTTTATTTTGTGAATTCCCTAGAATTGTGAGAGGTTAGGTTAGAGAAATGAAGCGCAACCCAGAGAAAGATCACCTACTGTATCATGATCAAATAATCACCTGTTTTAAGAGAATTGATAGCTCAGTCCATGGCAGAGTTTTTGGAGGTCAAAAGTGCAGACTGAAGCCCCCCATCGGCTTAAACCCAGAACACTGTCAGCATGCTAATTAAAGCATCGCCACCAAAACAGAACAAATCTCAGTTAATTGACCTCGCTTATCAATTAGTCAGCCGTTTGTGACCATCCCTAGACCCCATTCTTTCAGACGGTAATATTTACTGCCCAGCGCGCAGGGACTTGCATCCTTCATTTACGCAGAGCTTTTGTGTGTGTGGGTGGTGACACAGCTCCCATCATGCTCCTGTGGTTTGACCGCAGGTATGTTGTTTTGAAGCGCTGAGGCTCTTATCTTGGAAACAGCAATCTGTTTTACACAGGCTGGCTAATGGGGCCGAAAAATGTCATGAAACACAAACTTTGCTTTATCGTCATTTCTCCGTCCGTCCTCCTTTTTGTTTCAGTTCAGGGCAGGAAGTTCTGCCTTCTCCTCTTTGAAAGCTTATCTTGTTTTTTCACAGCAAACCTGTCTAAAGATTGTGTTGCTGCTGCACTATCCTGAGAGATTAAAGATTGATGGAGTGCTGGTGGAGTCGTGCGATAGTACGGCTGAAAACAAGAACAAAAGTTCACTCGATTGGAAAGCCACATTAATCAGGTGCAAGCGACAGAGCACTGGTTAATTAAAGGAGCTTTTCCTTTTTTTTCAACAAAAAAAAAACAGAAAAGAAAAGAAAAACATGTATATTGGTGTGAAAAGAAATGGCCATTGCACACATTTTCAAAACCTTGAGATTTTATTAACACAACTTTAGTTATATTGAATTTAATTATTATCAGTGGTAGACGAAGTACACAAATCAGGTCCTGAGAATAAGTACAGATATCCAGTAAAAGCACATGCAATCATTTTCAGTGATACTGATACAAATCAATGATAAAATGATACAAAACAATACTAATATATCAGTTTACGTTACTGATAATTCAAATACAATGCAAACAAGTGAAAATAACAAAATATACCATATAGTATTTAGTAAAAGTATCCCAAAATAAATGACAGATTCTTGAAAAAGTACTTAATACAGTAACAAAGTAAAAATCCATTTATCGACTTTATTGATTTTAGATTTAAACACTTATATTTGTGCAGTTTTTGAAGAAAATGTGATTGGTGCTTACTTGTGCAAGAGTAGTGTTGCTATACATTTACTAAGGTGTTCCCAGTTATTTATTTATGTATTTATTTTGCCAGTTTTATGGCCCTCCAAATGAAAATTGAGAAAACAAGCCACTCTCTTCAACAAGCCACATGGTTTGAGGACGCACTACTAGAACTGTGCTTCTGACGTTGGAACTAAACCTTACTTTGATCCGATTGTTCACTTAAAACGCATCTTCTAATTGGATTATTCTTAGCTAAAAAGAATAATAACCTATCAGGCAATGATTTATGTGCTAAGTAACACATTTGATACCATCTTAATCAATGATAGTGAGGCAAAAATGGACACATTTTTCTCTCATCCTAATGATAAGCCTCTTACTAGTGAGATTTAATTTCTAATGGCTGCACTCCTTCCCATTCTAACCTCTTCAAATTACACTGAGAGCCAAATCTTGGAACAGACTATTTGGACATGAGCCACAGAGCCACATCGTCTCGATGCTTCAGTTACAACAGCAAACACAAACAAGCTCATGAACACATTCCTGATCAACAATCCATTTAGTCGGTGCATAAAGAGAAACCTCCCATTCAGTTGCAGCTCAAGATCATTTGTGTAGCGTGTCATTGGGAGTTTTCAAGGAGGATTTGGGTGAGATCAGGGAGGGGCAACATGTAATAAAGCTGACGCCAACACTGCAGAAATATGATAATGTGGAGTGAGATGAAGCGGACATGCAGGTTGATCAATTAGATGAGTTATGGAGACGACGACGTCACACTGAGCTGATCTTACCAGCTCATGCGATCATTAAGATTCGCTTATAGTGCCTTTGATTGAATTCGGTCACTGACACACTCCACAGCATCTGTAAAAATGTGTTGGCCTCTGCTTGGCTGAGTTAATTAGAAATGCAGTGTGAGATGAGCATGTCATTTGTACTTGTGCTATGGTTTAATGCACTTTTTTGCAAACCAAATAGATTTTAAAGTGCTGCCGTATATCACAGTCACCCTGTGCAGGAAAGTTAAGGAGCCCGATTAAGAGGTTATTACATGAAACAGTGGTTTCTGACATCACCAGAAAGTATTAGGACACTTAAGCCGCTCTTAGAAATGCATGAATGTCATTGCATTAAGAACAAAACCACACACCAAGTGGCATCTGCAACAAATTATGCTTTTCATTGCCATTTTGGCTTTGCTTATAGGTCCTACGGTCATTTTAAACGATGTGCTGGTTCCTTAGTGCTTGATGACTGGAAAGCAGCTTTCATACCATTTTCAAGGAATGTTTGAATTTAATGCATCAAGCTAAGGAATGTCTTTTCTTACACCTTTATTAGATACAAGATTATGCATCTAAATCATTTTCAAAAGCATATTTTTAAATATATTTTGAATAAAATTTTACCACATGACATTTTACAATCTAAACTAACCTAGCCTTGTCATAAAAAGGTCAAATTATCTGATTTTAAGAAGCTTATTGACCTTGACAAACAATAATGAGGTTCTGTAAGAGTCCTGTCTATGGAACCTTTTTTTGGTTGTTTTTCCTCCGATGCCTATTTCTATGTGTTTATTGGACCACATAACATTGTTGGTCAAACCACATAACATTGATTTGGTGGACTTTTTTTTTTTTTTTCAAATATTAAAAGTGTAACAGTTTTGTTAAAAGCTCTTTAACTTATTTTTCTAAGAAATAATAATTTTGCCAAACTGCTTAATAAGGATTTCTTAGTCAATAATTTTTATAATTCATTTTAAAATGCTACTAATTTTAAGTTACACACACACACAAAAACTGTCATGTAATTGATTTCTTTCAAAATAAAAGAAATAACAAAGCAGCTTTCATAAATTCTAAAAGGAATATTTCACCCAAAAATGAAAATTTACTCACCCTCAGGCCATCCAAGATGTAGATGAGTTAGTTTCTTCATCAACAACAAATTTGGAAAAATGTAGCATTACATCACTTGCTCACCAATGGATCCTCTGCAGTGAATGGGTGCCGTCAGAATGAGAGTCCAAACAGCTGATAAAAACATCACAATAATCAGTTACACTTTATTATGATAGTCCACTTTAGACATTCTACTAACTATAAATAACTTTGCAACTACATGTCAACTAATTCTGAATTAATTTGCAACTACATGTCTACTAACTCTCAGAGTAGACTGTTCCATTCTCCACTGAAAATTCATCTTGCCTAAATAAGCAGAGAAATATGCACAGATCAAGCACCGTTTACAAGCAAAAGCAGTCCGAAAACAGTTCTAAACAAATTACTCCATGGATATTGATGTGAAAGGACAACAGGAGATGGACTTTTTCACTGGAAGAAGCGGTATTTTGAATTATGGACTATGGGCCATATAGCAGTTTAAAGTTAAAACTTCTTAACGATGGATTTGTTTCTAACAAACGTGCATCTTTTCATTTAACAAGATGTGATGGACTGGAGTTGTGTGGATTACTTGTGGATTATTGTGATGTTTTTATCAGCTGTTTGGGCTCTCATTCTGACGGCACCCATTCACTGCAGAGGATCCTTTGGTGAGCAAGTGATGCAAAATGCTACATTTCCCCAAATCTGTTCTGATGAAGAAACAAACTCATCTACATCTTTCAGCGAATTTTCATTTTTTGGGAGAAACATGCTTGAAAGTATGGCAGGTTTATCCAAATCTTTTGTTGCCACTGTAGCTTTCTTTTATTTTAAAGCTGAGTGTAAATATGGATATGGAACTGATGAGCAAGCTGTAATAGATGCTCGTGTGAGATAAGTGTCTGTCAGTACTTTGGAAGAATTATAAGAGTATGAAAAATGCATGACTCCGTACCGTTCCAAAAATTACAGGTGCCCACTGCCCAGCAGTGGAATTATATACGCACATTGCAAAATTCAATACAAGAATCGATTTTCTTTTCTTTCTCCTTTATTTTTTTGTACTGCAATTGTGAGATAATGAAAAATGTGGCTCTGTTTTGACAGTTGAGTGTGTGGGTATGGTGTAAGTTTGCTTTCTGCTGACGGTGAGTGGCATGTTTTACATTTTTGTCCCATCAGCAAGTCTGCAGGGCTGCAAAACCACAGTAAACACACACAAACTCACATTAAACTCAAATGCTCAGACAGTTGAACAGGAAGTTCCTGTGGAAGGGATAGCGCTGTAACAAAGCACCCTAATGTGTGCATCTCCATGCCTTTGTGGCCCCTGCAAAATGGAGTTAAATGGATTTAAATGGGCTCAAATGTACAAGCAGCTGGCTATATGAGCTCTGGCCCTTGATAGCGTGAAGAAAAGGGACTGATAGGAGCCATGTCTGACTCTTGCTGTGAGGGATGAAAGAGTGATGAGAGTAGGAGAACAGGAAGGAGAAGGGCTGATGGGAATGGGCCTAACATGGGGATTTTAGGCTAATCATGTAGGCAGTGAATCTACACTTTTATGTAGACATTTAATTATAATTGCACTGGAAAGAGGAAGAGGAATGTCAGACGGGTGCACATTGTTAATTGTGTTTGCTAAGGCAAGCATTATTATTGCATATATGAGGGTTTAAACAAACCTTAATACAACCCTTGGTGCATAATTCGCACCATTTATGCTGCAGACATGAATGATGCTAGCACCTTTAAGGTACTAATATGCAGCCTTTTGGGGTAAATAAGGTACAAAAGTGTACCTTTTAAAAAGGTACTGTCCCAGTGACACCTTTTGTACCTTTTTTTTTCTGAGAGTGTCCAGTTGACAAAGATGCTAAACAAGAAATGCACATAGATTTATGAGTGTTTTTAAACTATACACACATTTGGCCCTGGATTTAGAACATAATTAATTAAAATAGAATAAATTATTTTGTAGATTAACATTATCCTGTCTATAAAAAAAAGCATCACATCTCAAACGATATTTTGCATTTTCTGTGATAGAAATGACGATGGTAGGTGTTACATTTTAAACATTTTTGGAATAAATAGACAGGCTCTTTTGTTTTGATGATGAATACTTTCACATTTTGTTATAATTTGACAAATTACAGCTTGATTGGATATTATACACAAAAAATATTCTGTTAGCAAGTGATATTTACCTTGATTTGTCTTGTTCTTCACACGTCACATCTCATATCTCCTGACACGGTTGTCTACTTGTGAAAGGGATATCAACCACAAAAATGAAAATTCTCTCATCATTTACTCACCTTCATGTCGTCCTAGATGTGTATGACTGTCTTCAAATGGTCTTTCTTCAGATGAACATGAATGAAGATTTTTAGACAAATAATCCACCTCTGTGAATCCATATAAAGCAAGTGTATAGGACCTCAAAAGTCGACACTTCAAAAACAACACAAAGTGAACACAATGATAACTCATACAACCCCAGTAGATGAATCACTGTCTTCTAAAGCAAAACAAAAAGTGTGTGTGAGAAAAATACTAATCATTTAAATGCACATATGAGAGTTGACTGGAAACAATGGTATATTCAAAATTGCTTTTGAAGACATTGGTTCATCTATTGAGGTTGTATGGTTTACCATCGAGTTTGCATTGCAAGCTTTTTGAAGCATCAGCTTTGTGGGTCCTTTGTATGTGAACTCACAGAGATGGATTATTTTTCTAAATAAAACCTTTGCACTTATCTGTAGAAAGAAAATCATCTGGAATGGCATGATGGTGAGTAAATGATGAGAGAATATTTGGGTGGAGTATCCCTTTAAACAAGTACTTCACCAGAAATGTATTATGGGTAAATATGTTCAACATGGTCAAAATTACACTGCATCTGTTGTAATTCTTGAAAAATGTACGCAAATGAAATATATATGTGTGTATATATATGTATATATATATATATATATATATATATATATATATATATTTTTAGTTTACCTTGGTTTTAAATGTAATAATGATTTATTCATGGATTTTCACATTGTTAGATAAAAAAATCTGGGTTTGTGACAAGGCAAACACAATAAAATCTGCACAAAGTACATTTGAAAATTAAAAGTAATAAAAACAAATTATGAATGTGTGGTATGAAGTTTTCATATGCAGTTTTAATGTGCCTTTCTAATAATAAAACTATTTTGTTGACATCACCCTGGTTCCCTCAACAAAAATAGGATTTTTCCTTTTTTATTTATTTATTTATTTTTATTATTACAGAAAATAAGCAGAAAATGTGTCCAACAAAAGTTTATGATTCTTACATGTTTTGTTCATCATGATGATCATTTATGAATTTTGAAGCTTAAATACAATCGTCAGAAGTAGAAATCCAAGCATAGGCTGTAAACAAAATATGCCAGTGCTTCTAAAAATTCTTTGTCTTTTTTTAAAACATTTTCCCTGAAAGTTTGAGTTACAGTAATTTACAAGAGCGCGGATATAAACGGTGAGGCTGTCAAAGCGACTAGCGAGTAGATGAGTTTACCTGTTCAGCGTGATGGTGTTTAATGACAGTCTCTGTAGTCGCCTTTAGCCACTTGTTAGTAACTGCCTTTTTCAGGACAGGTAAAAGCTTAAAAAAATTACAGTTAGGGTGTTTTTATATGGTGGAATGTATTTTATATGGTGGAATAAAACGTGAAAATATCTTGAGCTTGTGTTCACCACATACATTATTTCAGGCATTCAACCAAAATCCCATTCAGGAAACCAATTGGCTAAATGACAATGAATCCGGAAGAGCCAAAATGTGAACTCACTTTTGGGTTTTTGGCCTGCA
The DNA here is from genome assembly GCF_001515605.1 of Sinocyclocheilus anshuiensis. Classification (NCBI taxonomy): domain Eukaryota; kingdom Metazoa; phylum Chordata; class Actinopteri; order Cypriniformes; family Cyprinidae; genus Sinocyclocheilus; species Sinocyclocheilus anshuiensis. Next base: position 808,641 of record NW_015542555.1, read on the forward strand.
AATATACATCATCCCTGCAATGCTCTATTGACTTGAGCCTGTAACAATCACCCAGAACTTCTTAGCAACCATCTATCAACACTCTAGCAACTTTCTTTCATTTTCAATATCAAGTTATAATCAATAAATAGTCAATAAATAGTCGAGTTATTTCAGTGCGTGAAAAAGCGGAGCAGGTGTGGGCACTTCTCTGTCTGTCTGTGGCTAATGGAAACAGTGTTCCCCAAGAGTTCATTGAGATTCGATCTGTGTGCCAGAGTTCCCTTGAATTTGTAGTACTCCCTGGGGTGTCTCTTCTAATGGCTGGTGAGTCATACTGTGGTACAGGCATTATATTACTGTGAGTTTGCCAGCTCAATGCTCTCTCATCATTCACAAAACACACACACAGTCATCCACATTACCCACATCTACAGCACCCGTACAAGCCACACACACACACACACACCTCATATAAATAATTACTACCCGAACTGAATTGCGTGGTTGTAATTAATTTGTGATTTTTTTGTATTGTTTTAGAAAAGCTTTAATGATGGCCAGAGGATAAAGTCGTCTTTGTTCAATTCAAACAGTAATAAACCCTTCATGGCATATGTCATGAGTCATCTGCAATAAATCTGCACAGATAATATAGCTATAATGTAGTTATTAAAAATCTCTCTTCTGACTGTCCCCTCCTGCCACAGCTCAGTCTATTTCTGTCTCCGTCTGCAGTAGATGAACAGTCTGCGAGTGTGTGACTGTAAGTCTAGACTGAGTCCCTCACACTCTTGCACAGTCAAACAGAGAATTACCGAATGGTGACGAGAGCTTCAGGTAGAAATAGACTTTATGAAAGGTCACGGTTTGCCTCTTTAAAGTCAGCGTGAAACTAAATTGATCATATTTACTTTTTTAAATGGATTGTCCTACCAAAAATATATAATTTACTCAACCTCATATCATTTCAAATCAGTATTACCTACTTCGTAAGTCGGTGAAATTCAAAAGAAGAAATTGAAAAGAATTTGCTGATCGCTCCTTTCCATGCAGTTGTATTTATTACAGACTATTGTAGATATTAAAGCCTCCAAAACAACACAGAAACACTATAAAAGTGGTCAGTAAGATTTTTCTGAAAGAAATTAATTCAGCAAGGATGCATTAAATCGACTGAAAGTGATAGTAAAGACATTTATAATGTTACCAAAGATTATTATTTCAAATAAATGCTATTATTTTGAACTTTCTATTCATCAAAGAATCCTGATTTCCACTCAAATATTAAGCAGCACAACTGTTTTCAGCATTGATAATAATCAGAAATGTTTCTTGAGGATCAAATCAGCATATTAGACTGATTTCTGAAGGCTCATGTGACACTGAAGACTGGAGTAATAGTGCTGAAAACTCAACTTTGTATCACAGGAATAAATTACATTTTAAAATATATTACAATAGAAGACAGTTACTTTAAATTGTAATAATATTTCACAATATTACTGTTTTTACTGGGTTTTTGACCAAATTAAATGCAGCATTGGTGCGAATATGAAAAATTAAAAACAAATTACATTAAAAAAAACATTACTGACCTCAAATATTTGAACAGCAGTGTACATATATTCAAATGCAAAGCCGTTATTTTAAATAAGAGTTAATCTTAAATTGTAATAATATTTTACAATATTGCTGTTTTTACTGTTTTGACCAAATTAAATGCAGCATTGGTGAGAACATTAAAAAAAAAACATTAACCGACCGACCCCAGATTTTTGAACAGTAATGTACATATATTCAAATACAATAAAAGTATTTTAAATAAAAGAGTTCATCTTAAATTGTAATAATATTTCACAATATTACTGTTTTTACTGTGTTTTTGATCAAATAAATACATCCTTGGTGAGCGTAAGAGACTTTAACATTAAAAAACATTTAAGTGACCACAAATATTTATTTTCAATAAATCAGTTTATCCGGTTCACATTTTTCATTGCATATCCTGTTTCACTCAAATATGCCACATTATGGAAGTGAAATGGGTTGCAAATGTTGATTTTAATGTACATTAATTGATTTGATTACATTTTATGAAGCACAAACCCAATATAACACTATACTGCACTAACAGTTTGAGTGTTTTTCAAATGTTAATTGTCCATATTAATAATTCAACAGTAAAAACACAACTGTCACACTTTGACAGAACACAGTATGCTAATGGAAAGTTTGGACAGAATAGACTGAACTCTGTTTCAGAGTCTGAGGTTTTGTCATTGACTCATAGAAGAGTCCGTCTTTCAGTTCTTCTTTGTGTTTAATCCAGCTCTAAATGTGCAAGCGAATATGCCTTGTCTGTTCTTTTCCACCGTGTCTCAGTGGACAGTCCTCTTCTTCATCAGCTAGTGAATGAGCCATGAACTGTCATTATGTTTCCACAGACCATGGAGGAACACATGGCCTTCATCATGACTGTGCCCACAACTCTGGCCATTTTTCTCACCATCTTCATCCTCGTCTGCATTGAGTCGGTCTTCAAAAAGCTTCTCCGCCTCTTCTCCCTGCTCATCTGGGGCTGTCTGGTTGCCATGGGTTACCTCTTCATGTTCTTCGGTGGGATCATCTGTCCATGGGACCAGGTGAGACTTGAGTGACAGCACTTTCATCGCTCTCCATTTCTGTGCAATTGTTCTTCAGTGACTGCCTTCGACCTCTACGGCTATCACTTTTTAATGTACCTTTTTATCACACCGAAGTGCTCAGAATTAAGTATTCGGCATGCATAAAACACAACTTGCGTCAGTGCGATTTATATATGTAGATGTGCAAGTAAATTACTCGGATGGAAAGCGCTGCACAATCATGCAGATATTCACTTAACGTGGTGTCATTTTCCTCCAGTCATTTGCACAGTAATTCATGAATTTTAGTGTGCGAGCTGTTCTGCGCATGGAATCATTCTCATCGAACTCCGCTTAACACATGATTCTGGCTAATGACTGTGACACAGTCTCAACATAAATGCATGTCTTAGAGTAATTATGACAATTGGCGCTATTTCTGTCCAACTCTGCATCCATAAAACGAATCTGGTATTAAAGGAACACTCCACTATTTTTGAAAATAGGCTCATTTTCCAACTCCCCTAGAGTTAAACAGTTGAGTTTTAACCTTTAAACCGACTTGCTTGGCTTGTTCGCACACTTTGTTTTTTCTTCTTCCCGCTCTGCGAGGAGGAGGTGCAATCAGCCCAGCCACCACTCAGCAAGATGGCAAAAACATCCGCGCTTTGGTCGTCTTTTATAAACAGCTCTTGAGTTATGATATTACACTGGCTGTAGGAGGAGAGATCGGCTGTTCCGTGCATGAGTAAATGTAGCTCGCCCGTGAGTCATCCAGGCTGTTTGCTCGACATGACTTAATAACTTAATAACTCGGATGGGCTCAGTGATCTGGAAATGATGAGATATGCATATACAACACAAATTGGCTCTGTATCAAAGGGCGGCAACATTTTACTAGGAACTGCTTCAGTAAAAGCTAGGTGGCACCTACATGACATCCATTTTAAACAATTAGCCATAAATATCCCACTATTCTGGAGAGGTTTCTCCATCAGAAGTGAGGTTATGAATACCATATTGATGAGTGGCCCAAAGTTGTAGTTGCATTATTTGATTGTGCTTCCTCAATATAAATTTTTTTTCAATTGTGTTTTCTTTTCTTTGCCTTTGTTTTCTTTTTGTCCTGATTTGCTTTGCTTTTGTTTTTTTTTGTTTTTTGTTTTTTTGCTTTGCTTTCTTTGCTTTTCATTTTTGTTTTTGATTTAGTTTTTTTTTCTGTTCTGTTTTTCTGTTTTGCTTTGCTTTTATTTTTTGTTTTTTTGCTCTGTTTCTTTGCTTTGCGTTGTTTTTGAGTTTTGCTTTTGTTTGTGTTTTGCTTTGCTTTTGTTTTTTTTGCTCTGTTTTGCATTGCATTGTTTCATTGCTTTTGGGTTGTTTTGTTTTTCGCTCTATTTTGCTTTGAGCTTTTTGTTTTGTTTAGTTTTTTTGCTGTTTGCTTTGCATCGCATTGTGTTTCATTGCTTTTTTTGCTCTGTTTTGCTTTGCTTTGCATTGTTTCATTGCTTTTGTTTTGTTTTGCTAGGTTTTGCTTTGCTTAGTTTTCTTCTCTTTTTTGATTCGCTTTGCTTTGCGTTTCATTGCTTTTGTTTGTTTTTTTAATGGCCTGTTTTAGAGGCACAGGGCTAAAGGAAGTAAATTACCTTTAACTCTGTTATGTGTTGGTCCATATTTAGATGAGCCACAGTTCAGTTTATGTATAGAAAATCTGGGCCATGCTAACCAGCTTAACCTTGAACCTTTATCTGCTCCAGGCTGGTTAGTGGTGTTTTGGTGCTGGTGTAGATTGTGGAGCATTACAGCCATGCTAAACGGTGCCAACTGGTGAAACTGTTCAACCTATGTTAAGAAGCTACAGTTGAGACATCAGCTCACCAGCATCCAAGGCACCACATATGGTGGTGAGCAGCTACGCCGGTCTTTATATCAGTTCTCTGTCATATAAAGTACTCTCTAAGCTTGGTGCAGTCTGAGCTCACATGCTGTGACTGAATGTTTAGCTCTAGAGGGAACCAGACGTCTGATGCAGGAAATTCAGAGAAGCCTGCTAATCAGTCCTTGCATACGTGACGGGAAGAACTAGTCGGGTTCAGGCGATCTGAATAAGCTACCACCTAATTAGCACTCAGAGTACTGCAGCAAAGTACTAATTAGCAAAGAGTATCTGGATGTGTCTTGAAGTAGCATATGTGCGCTTATTAGCGGAAGTGAATGGCACAGTAGCTGCGTCTACAGTAGTTGAAGACTTAAAGAGCTCTATTAGGCTATGCCCTATTTAATTTCCTGTTTTTACTCTAGCCTTTTAAGCTACACACTGTGCTCTTAGTACAGTTTTCTCTGTGGTTATGCTATTTGACGGCCACATTGCTTGAGCTCTAACAAGCTGTGTACTTGGAGTCGCTTTGCAACGCTTACAAGGAAAAACTCCCGAACTATAGAGTCGCCAGCATGGGTCAAGGTACTACTGCAGATGAAAAGCCCTCACTATTCCTCACAGATGTCTGTAATGCAGGCATCATTAACCCACAGCAGTAGTTCTCCATTAGAGATGCCCGTGAAAAGCCAACAGCCTTTGTATGTTGTACAGGAGAGAAAACATAATTGAGCTCAGAGTCAGCAGAGGAACAAAAGGCAGCCGTACTCGCCTTACGCCAATCAGCCTGAGGGCAAATCAGAAGAAAAGACCTCTGAAAACACACACAGTCTTGTGAAGCCTTGTTTCCTACAATTTGGTGTTGCCAGACGTGGCAATTGAAGGATGTAAAAGAATGATGGGGAACTAATGAAGTGATGAGAGAGTGAAGGTGGCAGACAGGTGAAAAATAGATTTCGAGTCACTTTTTTTAATACTTTTTAAGGAGGAGGGCAAAGGAAAATGCCTTGTGTTGTTTCAGATAAGCTGAGTGAAATCTGTTAATCAATGGTGATTGCTCTAAGAGGGTGCGGGAAACACGTAGTGAGAAGTGGGAAGCTGCTTTTAGCAGCATTGCAGATAGTCACTGGGATAAAAAATATGTGTGAACACACATTTTGTCGTTGATTGCATCTGTGCATCCCCTCATTTGAAAAGCACCAGCTGCCACTGCTGTCAGTCATGAATTAATGCAGTTAATGCGTTAAGGTTAATTCTGGTAGTACATTTTGGTTGTAACACTGTAAATGACACAAATAAAGTACACATAATTTTTTTCACCTTTACTGATATTGGTACATTTAAGGTACTAATATATACCATTTAAGGGTAAATAAGATTTAGAAAAAAAGTTGTACCTTTTAGCTTTTGCACCTTAGGATACCATACCATTGACAGCTTTGCACTTTTTCTTAGAGTGCTAAATTTAGGTAAAATTCCTATTTAGTTATTATAAGTAAAACACAATGGTGATGAATGACAGTTTGACCTAAATAAATAATTATTCAAATAATATTAATAAAAGCATTTAATTTTTATTTATTTTTATTTATTTATTTATTGCATTTTAAGCTAAACAGCTTAAATATATCAGTTAAATGTTTTGAAATAATGTGAATAAGTTCGGTATGTTGTTATATACAGTATATCAGTAGTATGTCAGTTTTATGTCATTAATGTAAATTTGCTGTTCTCTGTCATACCAGTTTAAATTTAAAACCAATTTGAATGCTGTGTGCTAATTATCCTCAATTCACCCCGTTTATTTGAGTTTTTCCTGAGATCCATAAGTATGCTAGGACTGCATGTGGTGATAACACTATTTGATATACGTTTCATCATTATTCTTTTAATGGAAGGCTTTCAGATTATCAGACTATTCCATTTCCATTTGCTTTCCTAATACAAAAGCAGTGCAGACTGGTTAACCAGACATTAGAATCCCAGTAGACCCAATAATCTTATTCACTATGAAAAAGCAAACCTGTTAAGTGTGTCTTATGTATTTACTATCATCTGTTGCCTTAGCAACCCTTGAAGAATATGCTTTACATATGTTACAATCTAATTTTATGTGATGGTTTTATAGCAATAATATCTTAACACAATATTCTAGATCAATATAGCTATAACATCATGATAAAACTTGAAATTATATGTTAAAAAAGCAATTTAAGGTAATGTGAGTAGAAACAAATTATGTATTTACAAACTGTACTCATAAAATATGCAAGGATAACATACAGTGGGTACGGAAAGTATTCAGACCCCCTTCAATTTTTCACTCTTTGTTATATTGCAGCCATTTGCTATGCATATATACATCTGAATTTCTCATCATTCAGATTAATGAGAAATAACCCATAGCACATCTGTTTGCATTTTAATTTGTAAAGTTTTTGTTATTTTGTTGTGTGTTTTTGTGCTTTTTATCAGTTCTTGTTTTTTTTTAAATATGTCTATATAGGTTTTTATTCAATTTCGTTTGAGTTATTTTAGTACATCAAGTTAAACTAAATGAAAGTGAAATAGCTGATATAAAAAGGTTTTATATATACAGTATATAATAACCTCAATCCAGGAATAGTTCAGCTGAAAACGTATTTAAAGATTTGGACACAGCAAATGATCATAAAATCTTTTATCAACTTAAATAATCAGATTCTCTACAGGGACACATTAATAATGAGCTAAATTATAATTAGACTTGTTAATATTTTAAAATATCATCAGATGGGATTAATGATATTTGGATTCCTGGCTTTGAGTTGGGCAGCTGAGCATTTTTCCATCTAGTGCAAATGAGAAATCTGTGACGTACAGTCAAAACCTCAGTGCAAATCTCATTGGCAGCTACTGCATGCCTGTGATAATTCAAACCTGATTAATACCGGCAAACCGCTCCAAATGAGATCTAAGAGTTTCACAGAGCTCAAACCAGCTGTGACTCTATTTGTTCTCAGCCCAACAAGTCATGATCACAAAGACTGGCTAAAAAAAAGGAGCCATATGGAAAGATACGGTGACATCCAAAAGTCCACATTGAAAATCTGGCATTCAAAATCCAATCTAAATTTGGAAATAGGTTTTAGGATTTTGAAAACTCTGTTACAAAGTGCTATAACGTTGAATGAATAAGAAATATATCCATATTCGTTTGAATATTTGTTGTTTACAGAATTTATTTCTCCATGAAATTTTAAATTACACCTTTTAACTGTTAGGTCCATATATATTTGGACACAGGCACATTTTTTATTATTTTAACTGCTGACCAAAACATATTCAAGTTAGAGTTATATAATGAATATGGGTTAAAGTGCACACTCTGAGCTTTAATTTGAGGGTATTCTCATCAAAATTGGAGGAAAGATTGAGGAGTTACAGCTCTTTAATATGTACCTCCCCCCTTTTTCAAGGGACCATAAGTAATTGGACAATTGACTCAAAAGCTGTTTCATAGACAGATATGGGCTATTCCTTAGTTATTTCTACAGCAATTAAGCAGGTAAAAGGCCTGGAGTTGATTCTAAGTGTGCCATTTGCATTTGGAAGCTGTTGCTGTGAACCCACATCATGCAGTCAAAGGAGCTCTCCATACAAGTGAAACAGACGATTGTTAGGCTTCAAAAACTGCAAAAATCCATTAGAGAGATAGCAGGAACATTAGGCGTGGCCAAATCAACAGTTTGGTACATTCTGAGAAAAAAAGAATGCACTGGTGAGCTCAGCAACATAAAAAGGCCTAGACGTCCACGGAGAACAACAGTGGTGGATGATTGGAGAATCCTCTCCATGGTAAAAAAAAACCCTTTCACAACATCCAGCCAAGTGAAGAAGACTCTCCAGGAGGTAGATGTGTCACGGTCAAAGTCTACAACCAAGAGAAGACTTCACAAGAACAGATACAGAGGGTTCACCACAAGGTGCAAACAAGGCCAGATTAGACTTTGCCAAAAAACATCTAAAAAAGCCAGACCACTTCCGGAAAAGCATTCTTTAGACGGCTGAAATTAAGATCAACCTGTACCAGAATGACGGGAAGAAAAAAGTATGGAGAAGGCTTGGAACAGCTCATGATCCAAAGCATACAACATCATCTGTGAAACATGGTGGAGCAGTGTGATGGCATGAGCATGCATGGCTTCCAGTGGCACTGGGTTACTGGTGTTTAGTGATGACGTGACAGAAGACAGGAGCAGCCGGAAGAATTCTGAAGTGTATAGGGATATACTGTCTGCCCAGATTCAGTCAAATGCAGCAAAGTTGATTGGACGGCACTTCATAGTACAAATGGACGATGACCCAAAACATACAGCAAAAGCAACCTAGGAGTTTTTGAAGGTAAAAAAGTGTAATATTCTGCAATGGCCAAGTCAATCTCCTGATCTCAACCCGATTGAGCTGCATTTCACTTGCTGAAGACAAAACTAAAGGCAGAAAGACCCACAAACAAACAACAACTGAAGTCAGCTGCAGCAAAGGCCTGGCAAAGCATCACAAATGAGGAAACCCAGTCTCTGGTGATGTCCATGAGTTCCAGACTCGTGGGCAGTCATTGCCTGCAAAGGATTCTCAACAAAATATAAAAAAAATTATTTATGATTATATTTATTTGTCCAATTACATTTGAGCCCCTGAAAATGGGGGGACTGTGTATAAAAATGGTTGCAATTCCTAAGCATTTTATGCTATGTTTTGTTCAACCCCTTTGAATTAAAGCTTAAAGTCTGCACTTCAATTTCATCTTGATTTTTATTTATTTTTTATTCTGTTCTTATGGCATACAGAGCCGGAATTATGAAAATTGTGTCAGTGTCCAAATATATATGGACCTAACTAACTGTATGTTCACTTGATCTATTAGTGTAATGCTGTATCATGCTTGATTTCTTCATGACTCTAGTTCCCATACATGTACTGGGAGCCAGAGGTCAGACAAAGACAAAATATTTAGGATTCAGTGCCATATAACCTGGTCTGATGTAGAATAAGACCACTGAATTGAACTGCCAGTCTTAATCCTGCTAGCCGATAGACCAGAACTTTAAGCAGGCATGGAACTGGCAAGTAATCCATTCATTGGAGAGATTTAGCATTTAACCTTGCCAGTTCTTGAGACTGAACTCCAACACTTCAAAACTTTAGCGAAAACACGAACTATCTGTCCAATCCGAGGTGAAAGTGCGAGACGCCCCTTGGCCCGGAGCTCAGCGCAGCATTCTGTCTACAAGGGGATTCTCTCTCCTTCACAAGCCAAATGTAACCATTCCTGACGGTTTCTCTAATCCTCCTCTGTGGCGGACAGAATGGAAATGGCAATCGATAAGGCTCAAGAAAAATCACTGCCCTGCAATCTGTTTGTTTTTTGGCAGTGTGTGTGTGTGTGTGTGTGTGTGTGTGTGTGTGTGGTCTGTGAGGTTGACCAAGCCAGAAATCCATTAGGCTTTGCTGCTGTCCAGTGCCTTATCTGCCATTCCTCCAGAGCTATATTGAGCCCTCGCTCACACACACACAAAAAAAACAGCACTCAGTGTACAAAAATATAAAACACAAGTTTTGGAATATTTATAAGCGTATTACATCGTTGAAGCGTTAAAACCCTGATGAAACCTGCAGTTTGGCACTAACTAAAAGACTACAGATCATTTAAAGGGGACATATTGTGCAAAACAGCTTTTTTTCTTGTTCTTTTGAAATATATGAGTGTTGGCAGTGTGCAAAACTCCATTTGTAGAAACTAAGCTAGAAAAACATGTAATCATGATGTCACAACCATGAGCTCATCAACATAATATTGCCCTCATTTACATATTAAAGGGGTGGTTCACCCCAAAATTAAAATTCTGTCATTATTTACTCGTCCTCTTGTCATTCCAAACCTGTATGAGTTTCTTTCAGCTGTTGAACACAAAAGAAGAAATTTTGAAAAATGTTAGAATTAAAACTGTTGACTGTAGCCATTGATTTCCATATATGGAAAAAATTACTATGGAAGTCAGTGGCTACCATCAACTACCACATTCTTCAAAATTCTTCTTTTGTCTTCAACAGAAGAAAGAAACTGAAGAAAGAAGGGTTGAACTATCCCTTTAATATGTAAATGTGGGCAGTGGCATCACCAGGTTTTCTGGCCCTCTTGTACAATTTATCGCTTCCCCCCCTTAGCAACGTTTCTGCATATTAATACCCATTTGTTATTTAACAGCTTCGCTATCGTGATAAATGTCAGCATGAATTATGTTAGCACACAGGTTAGCCAGTGATAACAGATGTTATTTCAGAAGTCTTAAAAGTTTATTAGCAACAACTAAGTAACTATAATATAATGGTAACACTTTATTTTAAGGACCAATTCTCACTATTAACTAGTTGCTTATTAGCATGCATATTACTAGCATATTGGCTGTTTATTAGTACTTATAAAGCACATAATACCTTATTCTGCATTACCATATTTTAGATGCTTTAATCCTACCCCATACCTAAACTTAAAAACTACCTTACTAACTATTAATAAGCAGCAAATTAAGAGTTTATTGAGGCAAAAGTTCATTGTTAGTTTACTTTAATAGTTAGTTAACAGCGACCCAAATAATATATAAAAAATAAAACTGTAGCATATGTTCTCTTTTTCTTTTAATTTTCTTGGTTTATATTCACTTTCCTTTCACCTTCATTCAATTTAGCAGAGTATGCTACACCTCTTGTAAAAGTTGCAAGTCAAATTTCAATCTCTCTATCTTTCCAGTCAAAAAAAGTGCATTTACTAAACTGAATTTACGTCACTTTCTGATGATGAATGCATCAGCTCAGGATCGCCCACGTTTATTACGTCAATGAGGCCTACTGGATGATCAAAAACCTGAGGTAACAAGATGAAAGCAGGATGGATAATATTTTTCCTAAACACCACATAAACCAATGATAACAGTAAAATGAGGGGAAAGTTTGCCAAGCCTTGTGCTGCTTCTGGCTGCGTGTATCTCCAGCCTCTCTTTATATTATTCTGAAGGATCCCAGTGTTAGGAAAAAGTGGCTGAAGTTTATTTTTAACAATGTCCCTGATCATTTTAGTATGAACAGTTTGAGCAGCACATTATCTGCAGCAAGATTGGTTTTGTAAACAGGCTGTTACGACAGGTTACAGGCTGAAAAAGTTATTATATAAAAATCTTTAAAAAATGTATACTATATTCTACAGCCGAGCCGGAGCGCAAATATATTACACAGATAATGTGTAAGCCCAAAATACATTACACAAATATGCACAGGTGATTTTGCATTTTTGAGTCCATTATTGATATTGATTCATAAATATAAGTGGTTGATTGTTTAGGGATGGTTGACGTTTGTGAGGCTGTCAGTGTCAGAATGAGCTCCAGTCCACCTCGGCATGAATTGTGAAACTCTCCTGTAATAAAGGCCTTTGTGCACAAACATATCAAATTGTCAGTATTGATTAAGAGCCTGTCACTCTCTCAGCATTGTAGGTGAAGGCAAGCAAACAAACACTCACGACTCGTGTTTCATCATGGTATCAGCTCACTTTTTGAAGCACTTGTCTTGAATCGTTATGAAAACGTCACGTGGTGACTCAATGTTAATTTAAGCTAATTTCAAAGACACAAATAGCCAAACAAATCCCTAAATCTACAAATTTCCTACAGGAATTAAACATGATGTCATTTTAGTGTTTAATTTCCTTCCTAATCACGCAAGACATGCAGTAAAAAGTGTTGACATTTTATTGGCGCAGAGATGAGTGTGTTTATCTTCTAAAACATTTGCAACTACTTTTTACCACTGAACTTTTTACCTGCATTTTTGATAATTTTTACAAAAATGTAATGGCCCCCAGAACATTTTGTTGTATGGATATCTGAACATGCAATATGTCAAAAAGATACAAAATTAAAAAAAAGATTTCACACATTAACAGGTTTCAAGTCTTCACAAAACACAACAAACCCACCCAGAAACACGTGCTACAAGACACATCACAAATGTAAGCAATATGCATTGTAAAAATCGGCTCAAAATATCAGACATGTTTGATATCCTCCAACTGTTTGGAATCATAGCCTGAGGCTAAAAAATAGAGTCTGTGACCATTAAACACTACGTGATTTTCTGTGAAATCTGTCAACTCAAATCTGCAGACTGACTTTGACTTTCAGCAACAAGCATCAACTTGTCTAACCTGTAAATCAGGGCAAAAATCTGGGCGAAAGTCATGTAATGTATTTCAGCGTTTATCCTGATCTGATCTCTATCCTATGTTTGTGAGCTGTAGATGTTAAATGGCACTCTAATGCACTGTTAACTCTGTTTGCAGGTGTCGTTTTTCCTGTTTATTGTGTTTGTGGTGTACACCATGCTGCCGTTCTCCATGAGGGATGCCGTCATCGCTAGTGTCCTCACTTCATCCTCCCACACACTAGTGCTCAGCATCTGGCTCTCGAACACTACCGAGCACATGGAGGCCGTCGTCTGGCAGGTAAGTGTGTGTGTGTGTGTGCGTGTGTCATTCCAGTTGATTTCGTTCACTGAAATTGTGTGGGCTGAGAAAGGAACAGCTAGTATCTAAGAATAAACGGTGACAGTCTTTGAGCACCAGAATGGCACAAAGAGACCAAAGAGTTTGTCCTGTAAAAAAGTTGTCTGAGGCACGAGAATATGTTTGAGAATGTGAGTCAGAGAGAGCGAGTGAATGTGGAAGGATGTTTCTACTCTGTTTCCTGCAGGGGTTGTCAGGGGTGATGGTGTTTCACCATGACCTATATGGCTTTGCTGTCATGGGAGGGCACACTTCCCATAATCCTCCACTGTCAGCCTGGCTGTTTTGTTCATCATATGGCCTCCCCACTTAAATGACACATTTCCTTTCAGAAATAACAGGCAACATTTCTCCATCCAGTGTAATTCCACAAGGTTAGCTGTTTCAGATCTGTGTCATTGGTCCTGATCTTCTTCTCTTTAAACACTGTAGCATTAGGCTGGAGAATTGGCAGAGGACATATTGGATTAAGTTTATTTATTTTTAAATGTTGTAAGTTTTATGCAGAATGATTTTAAATGGACTAATGAAATGTCAGAACAAGCAGTCAAGTGAAATGGAAAAACATACATGAAAAGGAATGAAACTAAATTTGAACGACTTTATGAAGCGGCAGCAGTTAGCAAACAAACCTAATGCCTCCATGCCACTAGGTGTCAGCATAACATCTAAGATCAGTGGATAAAGAAGAGCCAGCAAAACACAAACTAAAGCTTACTGGCCACTTGAGGCCCTGTGCCAAATCGCACCCTAAACCATTGCGGTCTTCCGCTGAGTCCACACTTTTGTGACGTAATGCCGCTTTGACTGTCGGTTAGAAGTCTGCCGCGGATCTCGCCTCAGTGCGGGCTTAGCAGAAGTTCACATCCTTCTGAAAGCTAAAACGATGAATGGGACACACTACGGTCTTGTGGACTTAATGGTCATGTGCACGCGGTGGCCATTGTAAGAGCGCAAGTGCATGTGAAGTGTGCCACATGTGTCAAGTGTGCTTGAGAGTGTTTGAATGCAACAGAAAGTAAGTGTGCAAGACTGTCTCAGGTCTGAAAAATGCCTAAGCTCAGAATTTGAGGAAAACTTTCCTGAAGTGCAGAAATAAATTAGATATTACACATAATTTGGTTGTAGAACATAAAATGTTGCGCATTTAGTGTGTGAATTTTGTAAAACATTTGCAACTGCTTTTTATCACTTTTAGCACTTCTTATTACCAAAGGTACCACAATTAATAAATTGTGTCATCTGTTACATACAGTATGTAACATACAGTACCACTAAACATATATTTAGACATGTAATGAAAAAAGTGTAAATAAAGCTCTGTACAACACTAGGTTTTAAAAACTGTTCCCTTTGAAAATGCATTATCTAAGTTCACAAGTGGTCAAGTGTAGTGGGGTGCACAGGGCACCATGCTAATGCGGGGTTAGTTGTAACACACATGGTTTAAATATTTCCACACATGCTAGCATAACAAAATTTACGGTATTTACAAGTTGCCATATCAACACTGTATAGAGAAAAAAGTGCCTCAAAAATCTTTTGAAGATATTGCTGAAAATGTATTTAGCAAAAGTAAATTTCTGGCTGAAGTCAGTTTTTCATCTCAGTTTTTAGTGTTAATTTAAAATGAGACAAATCCATATATTTGTACTGGACAAGTGTGAAATTAATGTGGAAAAAATATACTGTGAACTCCATGTGGATTTACACAAACTGAGAAAGTCAAAAAGTGTTAGGTTGTGCCCCTCTCTTCCCTACTAATCATTTCAAAGCAGCTTCACAGTAATAAAAAGGAAGGTAGCAGAATCAGTGATGCTAATTTCATCAATTATGAGACAAATTCAAAACTAAGGGTCGGATTTGCTAAACAGGGCAAATTAGTGTGAGAGTGCAATCTCATAAATGCACCGATGGGAGTGGAACGTTCTGTGGTTGATCTACTGACAATGAGCAAATTAAAGAACTTCCATAATGAACAATGCAATCTACCAAGAGCAAAAGAGTAGGGTTGCAAAAAAAGCAGAGCCAATAGCTTCCATCCAAAGTTACGAATTAAACTTATTCGCAAAATTGGAATATTGCATAAAACATTTGCAAATAAAGCACCGTTTCCATTCAGTGAGTTGAAGAGAACAAAATCATCACTTCCTGATTAACTTTCTCTAAATATCATGAAGAAAAAATAATTTGCTGCAGTAGGAGAAGGCACTATATAAAATAATTTTTGTATACAATAAATTACAAGCTTCAGAGCACGCAGACGAAACGTGGTCATGTTATCTTATTTTCGGAGCCTGCTGTTTGGGAACGCAGTTCTGGGAGTTAATTATAACAAAACACTTTGACAAGACTTTGCTCAAGCATTTTAGAATGACAAAACGTCTCAGGTTACTTCTGTAACCATGGTTCCCTGAGTAGGGAACGAGACACTACGTTCTCTAGGGGTCGCTATGGGGAACGCCTCGTCGTGACCCGTGTCTGAAGCATACATTGAAAACACCAACAACACTTTGGCCGGCGACAGCCCATGACATCTCTAGGGGTCGCTATGGGGAACGATATACCCACGCCGCCATGCTGAGGGGAGTGCGGGCCAGAACCATGGCGAGCACCAAGTACCAACTTTACCATTTTCATGGTGAGTTGCCCCTGGGACGCCAGACGGCTGTCCGTGACTTTATCCCCCACGGCCAACGGCCTAGGCTACATACCCAACTTACCTGTTAGGGCCAGACTCCTGGGCCCGAGCCACGCTTGCTCTTGCATAAGCTCTGAAAGGAACTGTCTCAACAGACCTCTAGTGGCCACACCCTGTTAAAGTAGGTTATGTGGATTTTAGAAATTGCGCAAAGCTTAGCGTGTGCACTTACCATAGCAAGCATTTAAGAGCTTCCCAAGCATCTGTTCACAGATATCCGGAAGTACTGAGCCAAACGGGAGAGGCAAGCTCAAATACAACCCTCTAAGGCGAGGGGAGCACTGCCTGAGACAGCATTACACAAGAA
The DNA here is from genome assembly GCF_001515605.1 of Sinocyclocheilus anshuiensis. Taxonomy (NCBI): domain Eukaryota; kingdom Metazoa; phylum Chordata; class Actinopteri; order Cypriniformes; family Cyprinidae; genus Sinocyclocheilus; species Sinocyclocheilus anshuiensis. The sequence continues at coordinate 824,727 of NW_015542555.1, forward strand.
GGTTCTCGCAAATGCCACCTATACTTCCCGCTCAATGCCTCAGCAAGAGGGGATATCCTGGAGCCCTGACATCCAGGAATTTTTTGCAGTGTCGTGCCTCTGACCTGGCCGCATGGTTCAGGAAGTATGAAGCCGGAACCAGGGCTATCATAGCGGCTGGACACAATATCGATGAGTGAGGTAACACTGCAAGTCGAGCACCTGGTTTCTGAATCCAGCAAAGGGGTGCTCACAGAGGACCTACCTTAAAAAGGACAGAAACACACAGGTCCCGGAAAACGCTGCTGTCGCCGGCCAACGTGTTGTTGGTGTTTTCAATGTATGCTTCAGACACGGGTCACGATGAGGCATCCCCCATAGCGACCCCTAGAGGACGCAGTTCGAAGTTCCCTTGAAAGGGAACTAGCATTTCAGATGCTGTGCACTGAGATCGGTCCATTGGTTGGTCCAGTTTTATGCTGTTCCATTGCAAAGTTACATGTCTTTTTTTTATGTGCATTAAGGAATTTATTCGGTAAAAGTGTTTCCATCATAGTTCATGCGCACATTTTTAGAATTTATGCGCATCTTGGCATTTCCATCCAGCATTTTTTTATGCAATATCCCAAAATGCGCATAAAAATAGGTGGATGGAAACCTAGCTAATGATAATGGTGCATGTAATCTACTAACAACACAGAAGCAAAATGGATTAAGACATGCTTTTTTGGGGGGCGTTAAATAATGACACAAATACCAGTAAAATTCAAGGATTCGAGGATTTAAAGCATTTATTGTCATGTGCACAGTGAGAAAAACAAGTTTCCCTGTACAATGAAATTCTTTCTTTGCTGTCCACAGTGAATGCCAAGACAAGTGCAAAAATAAACGCACACACATACATAAAAACAAACATAATAAAAATAAAACTAAGCTGTAGAAATATAGACTATGTAAATATAGAAATATAGACTATGTGCGAGTGTGCAATATTGACTTATGTGCAAAACAATAGTACAGTAACGTAGCAAATGAAGTGCAACTACATGATAATAATAGCAGCAGTAACATTAACAATGTGCAAAATTGGGATGAAGCTACTTGATAAAAAATAGTAGCAGTAACAGTTAAACAGTAACAGTTAAATGACCAAATCACTTTGCATGATTTATTTTAATACTCTCCTCCCATAAATTTTGCGTTTGAAATGGAAGCTGCTACAACTGCTTACGCAAAAGGGTCAGCTGCAAAAATGACGGTCCACGTCTTTTGATTGCTAATGATTCACTGCATGTCTTTAGGAAATCCAGTTATCCAATTGTTATTTTAAACCCTTTTTTAATGCAATAAAATATTGTACTGAGGGTATTTTTCCAAAATGTCTCGTGGGGCAAATAGTGACACAAATGTTAACGGTTGTAAGACTTTTTATTAATTACCAAATTAATTTATTCATTTTATTAAAGACAAAATTATATTATGATGTACTGTATTTATAAAAAAATTTTTTTTTACTTTACCCTTAACATTTTTTCCTGATTTATATATTATTTTGTGCTTCATAATTATTATACTGTGTAATTTCTGCTGAAATACTAATGAATAACCAACTTTATTTCTCTAGCATTTCATATATATATATATATATATATATATATATATAAAAAACGCAGTGTTTTCTCAAATCAATAAACAGCAGGTTCCAATTGTGACAACTTGCTTCATCTAGCATGACTGCATAATCTGCTGTTGGAGCTCATTTGCATGTTGTCACAAAAGGTCAGCGTGTGTTGATTAATTATACCTTTCTTTCCTGGGCAATAACGGTGAAAATGTTGAATAGCTTTTTTTCTAGTCAAAACTATAAGGTATGTGCCTATGCCAAAACTGACCTTTAAATATAAAACATTCCTGAGAAATATTCACTGGAGTAAAAGGTGTGACAACTTGCCCCAGTCTCACATATATATATATATATACATAAAGTTGACAGGTACACCGAGTGCACTTCCATGCACTGCTTTTTGTTCAGTTTGCTGTACTAAAGAGTCTTACATAACTCTTAAC
>NW_015542555.1:827133-830235 GCF_001515605.1 Sinocyclocheilus anshuiensis
AAATTACAAATGTCTTGGCAACTAACTGAAATAAATAGTAAAAATACATTTTTAAAATGTATAAATAAAAATTAATTTACATTGAAGTAGCAAAATTACTCAAACTAAAAATGAAATGTAAATAAAAAGGCTAAAATTAAAAAGCACAGCAAAAAGCACTAAAACTTAAACTAAAATTAAAATGAAAACTGAATATAAAATATATACAGATGAAATATATTTACGTATATTTAAACATTTAAAAAATATGATTAAATACTATAATATTATGGTGTATAATATTATTAATTATATTAATATTAATAGTATATAAACAATACTATAATAACACTGAATATGACAAGAATTACATGAGAGATTGGGGGAAATGGTCGACTTAATTCGTCTTTGTGAAAAATCTCAGTTTAATATTTTTTTGTTTGTTTGTTTATTTTGGGATGAATTGTAATTTGGAAGAAATTAAGCTCTAGCCTGATAATGAAGTCAGTCAATTATTCCCCCCCCAAATGTAAAATGTAATTTTCACTACCTTCATTTCCATCACCCAATGCTATTAAACTCAATACAGTAATTTGAGATGTGGTGGAAATTACACTGGTGCAAATTGTTTTTACTTGAGCGAAAACAAATACTGTATATATGTACATATATTGTTGCACATTACTGTGCAGAAATAAATAAGAGAGTTTTAAGAGTTGTCTTTAGTCCAAAAGTGCCTATAGTTGAAAAAGCACCAATATCTTAAAATCCAGTTTGAACTACATTACGTAAGTGGAGCAATTTCCCCTCCATGCTCATTGCATATGGCATATATCCACTCCAGATCTTTTATTCTTTCACTCACTGCAGAGAGAAACCCCAGTTGGAGTGAGAGAAAACACAAGCTTTAACCAGCTCTTTATTTATGATGTTATAATCAATATCAACCTATCAAATTGATAAACCAGAACTAATTGAGAAATATACATCTATGCAATATGCAATCAGTCATTATTTAATACTACATTATATTGCCTGTTTAAAAGCTTTTTTCTGTTTCTGTTGAAGTCGTTCATTGATACCAACACAGCTGTCTTCAGCACAGACACAGCCAGACAGAGTTTCAAGGCAAACAGAACTTCTCATTAATTAATGTGCGATTGATCAATTTCTGGAAGCCAAACAATGTACCTTGAGATGCTGAGGGGTCGTTGAGGAGCTCTTTGTTGACTGTGTACCTTATTGATGAAGAGTGTTGTGTAATTGCCTGCAGTGGATGATGTTTAATCTGCTAATAATGTCATTGAGTGATATTAGCAGGAGGTTGTAGTCTAATTAAAATGACAGAGGCCTTTGCACAGTCTGGGGTGAACCTTAACAACCCCGTCTGTTCTTACTGGCTGTGTTTACTCCACCGCTCAACTCAGATGCGTGTATGGAGGTTGCCATGGAGAAGCTGCGAATTTGATGAGTCTGAAAGAGGCTCAGACGAGATTGACCACATAAATGGGGCAAATTAAAGAAATGTTCTGAGCTCAGATGCAAATTATGGTTTATTGACAGCATTTCTGGTATACTGTTGATTACAGTACAACAGAAAATGAGTTTTATTCGTCCCTCAGTCCACCTTATAAAAAAATTACAGTAGTAATACACTAATTACATATGCCGAGTAAAAAAAATAAATAAATAAAAATTGCAATACTCATTTTTTTGTGGTTTTCTCCACAACATCACAAGCTACCATATCCCAAATTCATATTTATGAGCTAATACTGTTGATTTAAACTCATTTACTATGTAGGTGAACCTGTCTGAATTATATTTCATTTAAAAATAATACATATTGACATTACAAAATAAATGTCATTGTACTTAGAAAATATAACCCATTTCATTTTTTTATTTATTTAAATTATAAAAATATAATTAAATGATATCTTTACATCATGCCAAAATTACATTTTAAAGCCTCAAAATAAAGCCTGTTTTGAAATTATTTTTTATTTGTTTATATATTTATTCATTTATTTAAATGTAAACAAATAAATGATATATTTACAATCAAGCCAAGATAAAATTTTACTTAATAAAAAAACATGTTTTATCTTTATTTGTTTGTTTATTTCTTTATATTTTTATTATTTTATTTTAATTTTAAAATATACTTAAATTACATATTTACATTAAGCCAAGAATAAATTTTACTTAAAATAGAAGCTTTTTATATTTATTTATTTATTTGTTTATATATTTATTCATTTATTTGAATTATAAAATGTAATTAAATGACACAGTGCATCCGGAAACTCACTTTTTCCACATTTTGTTATGTTACAGCCTTATTCCAAAATGAATTAAATTCATTGTGTTCCTCAAAATTCTATAAACAATACCCCATAACGACAACGGGAAAGAAGTTTGTTTGAAATCTTTGCAAATTTATTCAAAATAAAAATTGAGCCTTTGCTCAATACTTCATTGAAGCACCTTTGGCACCAGTTACAGCACTCAAATCTTTTTGGGTACACTGTAAAAAAATTCTGTAGTTTTTACAAAATAATTTTGGCAGCTGTGGTTGCCAGAATAATTTTGTAAACAATACAGAAAAAATGTAAACACATTTACGGCCAAAAACTGTACATTTTACAGTATAAACTGTAATTTACAAACAAGAAAATTTGAATGTAAACCAGTAAATTCAACTGCACACTGCTATAAAACTCTTTTTTGTACCTTTAACATACTGACAACCACCATAATAATGCAGGTGGTAAAAGAGAAAGCCACATGAAGAATCAAAGATCATCACAAGTAGCTTCGCCACAAGCAGAAGTATATACTAATATATAGAAGGTGCACAGAGTCATTCATGCAAACACAAAACACCATCATGGTAACACACATGATACTTAAATAATGCATTAAACTTTCATTAAACAACAGAAGATGTAACATAAAGCCCAAATATACATAACTAATAACAAAAACTATTAAAAAAACATGATTATTTAAACAAAATACTTTCAAATGTGGAGTGTCATGCAGGGAATTCTGGGAATATCAGTTTACAGTTTTTGACTGTAAATTATACATTGATTTGTTATTTTTACTTCTAAAAAC
>NW_015542555.1:838357-840187 GCF_001515605.1 Sinocyclocheilus anshuiensis
GATGGTATTTTTCCAAAATGTCTCGTGGGGCAAATAGTGACACAAATGTTAACGGTTGTAAGACTTTTTATTAATTACCAAATTAATTTATTCATTTTATTAAAGACAAAATTATATTATGATGTACTGTATTTATAAAAAAATTTTTTTTTACTTTACCCTTAACATTTTTTCCTGATTTATATATTATTTTGTGCTTCATAATTATTATACTGTGTAATTTCTGCTGAAATACTAATGAATAACCAACTTTATTTCTCTAGCATTTCATATATATATATATATATATATATATATATATAAAAAACGCAGTGTTTTCTCAAATCAATAAACAGCAGGTTCCAATTGTGACAACTTGCTTCATCTAGCATGACTGCATAATCTGCTGTTGGAGCTCATTTGCATGTTGTCACAAAAGGTCAGCGTGTGTTGATTAATTATACCTTTCTTTCCTGGGCAATAACGGTGAAAATGTTGAATAGCTTTTTTTCTAGTCAAAACTATAAGGTATGTGCCTATGCCAAAACTGACCTTTAAATATAAAACATTCCTGAGAAATATTCACTGGAGTAAAAGGTGTGACAACTTGCCCCAGTCTCACATATATATATATATATACATAAAGTTGACAGGTACACCGAGTGCACTTCCATGCACTGCTTTTTGTTCAGTTTGCTGTACTAAAGAGTCTTACATAACTCTTAAATAATAATTCATGCCTACCTTTCTATCGATTTTCCAGAACCTTTTTTTTTATTATTTTCCTAAGCAGATCTCAAGCGGATATGTTTTTCACACACAGTGCATGTAACCAAGGCAACACTCTAGTCACATGGTCCACAGGAACACAAAAATACTGGCTGTCAGATTGTGTTCGAGAGGCAGCAGCATTACGTTCAAGAACCCAGTAGCGGAAGGGCGTAGATTGTTATTATAAGCTTGTTGTCAAGTCCAATTTAAAAACCTTAAAAATAATCCTCTTTAGGTTCTGTAAACACTTTCACCACGGTCAGTCCTCCAACAGTAGGAGAGCTTCATTAAAACCAACCTTAACGACCCTTCACATTCAGCACTGGCGGTTAATCAAGCTTTCCTCGCTTTCAGAGGCGTTACGACCTCTTTATGTTAGGTGCTCTCCAGAGCTGCGGGTCATACCTTGTTTGTTAGAGGCTTTAAAGGCTTTGGACGTCACTTTCAGGATGTTTACCGCTGATGTACTTGGCAAACGAAGGTCTTGTGTTAATCGGAGGCTAAAAAAATAACAAAGTTGAAAACAAGGTCACATCTGTCTGGGTCGGAGTTGTAGAGATGATTTCAGATGCCAGTGTTTTGTAATTAAGCTATGGTTCCCTGCAGACCCCGCTCTCTGCTCATTTACTTTTATGACTGGCCTCTTTCTCCTCGCTCAGTGATTACAGTCAGAAGAATGACTTTTTAAGGCCGCTCTCGAAGGACCTGTCCTATAAAGCTCTCCCAGTGAGATACAGGTGTGTCTCATGCAGGTGGACCAGCCCTTAAATAGCATATGCTTGAAGAGAGAGAGAGGTGGACCAGATAGCATATGCTTGAAGAGAGAGAGAGAGAGAGATAGAGAAGACAGGCTGCATTAGGTTATAGGTTAATGTGAGCAGAATATGTTGCTGTGCCATTTCCAAACAAGCTGTAATTTTGTCAAATTATGCAAAAGGTGTGAAAATATTATTTAATTGTGTCAGAGGATATCAGACATGTTGTATACATGAAATGTTGTAAAAATGTCATTTTCATCACAGGCTATTTAACCCAATTCAAATTTAGTGATAGATAGATAGATAGAGTTATATACATATA
>NW_015542555.1:840755-841993 GCF_001515605.1 Sinocyclocheilus anshuiensis
GGCCTCAATGATGTTCTTATAATGTTCTCCTAATGTGGCTGTGAGAATGTTCTTTCTTTGTTATCTTGAAACATTGTGCCAATGTTTTATTGAAAACATTATATAATCTGTTACCTCAAAAAACATCCTCAAAACATCCTCAAAATGTTGCAGATGAAGTGTTCTAGCTTTGTTAACATGTCACATTACAAGAAACTTTTATAAAGAACATTTTGTTATCTCAGGCCTCAATGATGTTCTTATAACGTTCCCCTAATGTGGCTGAGAGAATGTTCTTTCTTTGTTATCTTGAAACATTGTGCCAATGTTTTATTGACAATATTGTATAAACTGTTACCTCAACAACATCCTCAAAATGTTGCAGATCAAATGTTCTAGCTTTGTTAATACGTCATATTACAAGAACGTTTTATAAAAAAACATTCCATCACTTAAGGACTCAATGATGTTCTTATAACGTTCTTCTAATGTGGCTGAGATAATATTCTTCCTTTTGTTATCTTTAAACATTGTGCCAATGTTTTATTGACAATATTGTATAAACTGTTACCTCAACGACATCCTCAAAATATCCTCAAAATGTTGCAGATAAAGTGTTCTAGCTTTGTTAACATGTCACATTATAAAAACATTTTATAAAAAACAATCCATCACCTCCGGCCTCAATGACATCCTTACAGTGCATCCGGAAAGTATTCACAGCGCTTCACTTTTTCCACATTTTATATTACAGCCTTATTCCAAAATGGATTAAATTCATTATTTTCCTCAAACGTCTACAAACAATACCCCATAATGACAACATGAAAGAGGTTTGTTTGAAATCTTTGAAAATGTATTAAAAATAAAAAATGGAAAAAAAAAATCACATGTACATAAGTGTTCTCTGTCACGGAAACGGGTGTGTGGAGGCAGGCAGGACGACGAGGACGACAAGGATTCCAATAATGACATTTATTGTAGCCCTTAAATAGCATATGCTTGAAGAGAGAGAGAGAGAGAGATAGAGAAGACAGGCTGCATTAGGTTAATATCACTTGTGAGCAGAATATGTTGCTGTGCCATTTCCAAACAAGCTGTAATTTTGTCAAATTATGCAAAAGGTGTGAAAATATTATTTAATTGTGTCAGAGGATATCAGACATGTTGTATACATGAAATGTTGTAAAAATGTCATTTTCATCACAGGCTATTTAACCCAATTCAAATTTAGTGATAGATAGATAGATAGAGTTATA
>NW_015542555.1:842324-848349 GCF_001515605.1 Sinocyclocheilus anshuiensis
TTCGGGCTTGCCACATCGACGTCCTTCGGGCTTGCCACATTGACGTCCTTCGGGCTTGCCACATTAACGTCCTTCGGGCTTGAGTGAGCCGCGGACGGCGGCGGACTGGTTCTGGCTCGGGACCGGACACTCCCCAGACACCGGAAGACACCTTCCCTCCAACTTAGTCCAGTGGTGTCTGGGAGGTCCACGGGGCGATGGTAGTTGGCCCCGAGCCAGAACAGCTGATTAAGGACGGCGTCCTCTAACGCCGTCACCACTGCGAGCTTGCAGAACTCCCCGGCGTACTCGTAGAAGGGGAGATCCCGGCGGGATATGGTGAGGAAACGAGCAGCGATCTCCATGTTGTTGTTTTGGGTCGGTTATTCTGTCACGGAAACGGGTGTGTGGAGGCAGGCAGGACGACGAGGACGACAAGGATTCCAATAATGACATTTATTGTAGACACAACAAGGCAGGTTCAGGTAGGTGAGACGCACACACTCGGGGTAACATTAACAATAACCGACACCAATGCTCAGACAGACAGGAACTAATATGGGGTGAATAATTAGAGGCAGACAGGTGAGCACAATGATGGTGTTTAACTAATGATTAGACGGGCTAAACCAACACAAAGGGAAGAAACCACAACAAACAGTCCACAGGGGCGTTACATTCTCAGCCTTTGCTCAATACTTTGTTGAAACACCTTCGGCACCAATTACAGTCTCAAATCTTTTTGGGTATGATGCGGCAAGCTTTGATCATCATCATTTGGCAATTAATTGGCAATTGAATACTTTCCGGATGCACTGTATATTTAAATCAAGCCGAGATTACATTTTACTGTTTTATATATATTTATTTATTTGTTTGATTATTTCTTTATATTTTTGTTCACTTTTAAAATATAATTAAATTATATATTTATATTAAGCCAAAATTAAATATCACTTTAAAAATGAAACCTGATTTATATTTATTTATTCATTTATATATTTAACTTATATTTACATGATGCCAAAAAAAAAAAAAAATGCGAACAGAAAATTAAGCCCTTTTTAATTAATTAATTTATTATTTATTTAAATTATAAAAATCTATTTAAACTATATCTTTACATTATGGTATTCTTGATAACCTTCTTGAACATTCCAGGCATGCACCAATATTCATGAGCCAAATCTTCATTATTGTAGTGTTTGTCATTTCTCATGCCTTATTGTGTCTACACAATTGTGTCTAGTTTCAGTTATTGCAATTAAAACCAATTATCCAACACGTCCTGCTCTCCATTTGTGAAAGATAACAGCACCGTATTCAGTACTGCGCTGATATCTGCTGAAAGCTTTTCATGGGCTGGACTGAATTCACTTTTCCTGAAGATCAATATCTTTTGAATCAATGTAGAGGCACATCCCTCTCTGGATACTTATACTGATTCCATCTTTCGCTAATGCACTTACCTTAGCCATTTGAAACTCAGTCAAAAGCCATTTGGCTTGCTGTGCATATTTTCCTGAAGTGTCTGTGGTCTGGCACTAATGTCTTCCTGTACTTACCAGGCAATTTGTGCATTCATTACTTGTTTTATACTGTATGCCATTTATGTATTTATTACACACTGAGACTACATTAATTCAGTACTAAATATATAACATATTTTTATCAGACTGATCATTTTATAAACACTTGCTTGGAATTAAGGTTTCTGAGAACTTTATTACTGAAATAAATGTTGTTATTAATTAAGGTTTAATCTCACCAAATTTTCCCCTGAAATAAAAAAAAATGTCATATATATTTATATACAATTGTATTTTACAATATACATATATTTGTATTTTGCTTAAAGAAAATTAAGTGTATTTTAAGATATAATTTTAGGATTTATTGCATTGTTATATTATTTTCATGACAAATTTATCACATCCCCCCTTTTATCACTGTAATATCTAAATATTATTGAAATAATTTATTTAAACAATAACATATTTGACACAATATGATTACAGTTCACATTATGTGATAATTTTGCAGAGAAATGTTATTGTGGTCACCTTTTCTGGTCAACTTATGATATATAGATCACAATAATACTGATAATGTTGATATATAATATTAATGTGAAAAACATTGCATATCATAATCTATCTATCATAAATCAACCACAAAAAATAGAAAAAAAGTGTGTGTGTATGTGTGTGTGTGTGTGTGTGTGTGTGTGTGTGTGATATATATATACACACTACAGTAAAAACAGTAATACTTTGAAAAATTATTAAAATGTAGAACTACATCATATTTGAAAATTGTATTTATTTTTGTGATGCAAAGCTGAATTTTCAGCATCATTACTCCAGTCTTCAGTGTCACATAATGCTTCAGAAATCATAATATACTGATAAGGTGCTCAAAAATATATACTTTTTTAATGTTTAATACAGGTGTGTCTTTTGAATCAATGTAGAGGCACATCCCTCTCTGGATACTTATACTGATTCCATCTTTCGCTAATGCACTTACCTTAGCCATTTGAAACTCAGTCAAAAGCCATTTGGCTTGCTGTGCATATTTTCCTGAAGTGTCTGTGGTCTGGCACTAATGTCTTCCTGTACTTACCAGGCAATTTGTGCATTCATTACTTGTTTTATACTGTATGCCATTTATGTATTTATTACACACTGAGACTACATTAATTCAGTACTAAATATATAACATATTTTTATCAGACTGATCATTTTATAAACACTTGCTTGGAATTAAGGTTTCTGAGAACTTTATTACTGAAATAAATGTTGTTATTAATTAAGGTTTAATCTCACCAAATTTTCCCCTGAAATAAAAAAAAATGTCATATATATTTATATACAATTGTATTTTACAATATACATATATTTGTATTTTGCTTAAAGAAAATTAAGTGTATTTTAAGATATAATTTTAGGATTTATTGCATTGTTATATTATTTTCATGACAAATTTATCACATCCCCCCTTTTATCACTGTAATATCTAAATATTATTGAAATAATTTATTTAAACAATAACATATTTGACACAATATGATTACAGTTCACATTATGTGATAATTTTGCAGAGAAATGTTATTGTGGTCACCTTTTCTGGTCAACTTATGATATATAGATCACAATAATACTGATAATGTTGATATATAATATTAATGTGAAAAACATTGCATATCATAATCTATCTATCATAAATCAACCACAAAAAATAGAAAAAAAGTGTGTGTGTATGTGTGTGTGTGTGTGTGTGTGTGTGTGTGTGTGATATATATATACACACTACAGTAAAAACAGTAATACTTTGAAAAATTATTAAAATGTAGAACTACATCATATTTGAAAATTGTATTTATTTTTGTGATGCAAAGCTGAATTTTCAGCATCATTACTCCAGTCTTCAGTGTCACATAATGCTTCAGAAATCATTATCAATTATATAAATGTTAAAAACAGTTTATTATATATATATATATATATATATATATATATATATTACTATATATACAAATACTATTGACTTCTCTCTCTCACCGGACTTGTGTGTGTGTAGGTGATGTAAAAGAGGAAAGCAAGCATTTGAACTAAAGCACTGTGAGGCAAGGGAGGGAGAGACTCAAAATGTTTCTAAATTTAAAACGCATTTTTGCCCTGTTTGTGTTGTTTTACTACTATGTTTAAAGTATAAAACATTGTTATTTACAATGCGCAGTGTGGTTTTTAATCATATTTTTAGGGGGGACAACCCACAGATGGGGATTTCCGCCTATGATGGAGTGTAGATTAATGAGAAAAAAATGAATTTAAACTATTGTAGTATCAGGCTGCAACCTAACAAAATTTTTAAAAGTGAAAGGGGTCTGAATACTTTCTGAATGCACTGTATATATGTATATATAATGTATTGTTTGTGCAACATACAGAGCATACGGTATCTCTATACCTCTCACTAAAGCTGTTTTATGTGTCTTTATAGATCCTGGCTAACATCATCATCTTCATCTGTGGAAATGTGGCGGGAGCCTATCACAAACACCTGATGGATCTGGCTCTCAAACAGACGTACCACGACACCTGCAACTGCATCAAGTCTCCCATCAAACTGGAATTCGAGAAACATCAGCAGGTATGACCGAGAGGGATGCACTGATTGCCTGTTGCTTTCAAAGAATGGATAAACAGCGCTGAACTGCGTGGTGCACGGTCCTTCAGGGAACAGGAAGTTAATGTAGGCCTCGTTTGGGGAGGTATCGGATAGGCTTGAGCGTGAGTCATTCCTGCAGCTGTATCGAAGAGATCATTATATCACCACAATAGGCGGCTAATATCCAAAGGCGGAGGGGGTCGAGAGTTGCATTGTCCCAAAATAGCTTTGTTTCCCCCCAGTGCTCTGTTTCCTGTTGGATACGGGTGGGGCGGAAGTCTGTTCAAGGCCTCTCGCTTGCCTGGGTTAGTTGTGCTTATTGCTGTTTTGTGTGAAATAATGATAAAGTGTCTCTCCGTGGTGATGGTTGAGTGAGTGAAATATGAGCGGTGAGATAAAGGCAGATCACTGGCGGCACTTCTGCTCCATCAGGAATTATCACTCTCACTTGGTGAAATATCATCCTGCTCCAGCACATGCCTTCGGTTCCATTACTCTATGAATGTTATCAGAGTTGGGGGGTTTTTTTGGCTTTCCTGGCAGAACAATTACAGAGCACAAGGCAAAGACAATGTTTCGCTCACTCACTGCCCGGCGTGATTGAATCGTGTATGTATGTTCTGTGAGTGCTTCAGCTGTCGGCTCTTGCCATATTGTAGAACATACTGGCACGTTTCCTTTACCTCATTTACCTCCTGCAGAGCTGCGCACTGGCTGGTCATTCCAATCTAGGGCTGGGCGATATGACGATATTATCGTATATAGACGATGTCTCGTAAGTATCGCGATGTCGATGTCAACAGTCAGGTAACAGACAATTATCGACACTATCAGAAAAAAAATTACAAATGATAAACCTAGTAAGTTGCAAAAAAATATTTTACATAGCCCCATAGTCACCATACTGGTCTTTTTGCATGCAAGAATGAAATAATTTATTAGGAGGGTTAGGAATCGAAAAGCTATTCCAATTTCAGAAATCAGATCAGATGCGTAAGGTCAGGAATCAAATTACTTGTTATAAAATTACATTTCGATTCTGCTTCTCGATTTCTGTATGCGCATTTATTGTTATTTCAAAAGATTCAACTGCAAGAAGACGAAATAGAACTTGCTTCTGCACTCGCGCTCTGTTTTCTGTGCTGCGCACACACACACAAAGCGTACACACAAAAGCCATCTCTTAAATACGCGAACACTGGACTGAGCTCTCTTTCTCGCATTCTTACACATTTGAATGGACAAATACACACAGAATTATATCAAAATATCCCATAAATACAATCGGTTATGTCTTAAGTGAACGTAAAGAGTTGAGAAAGAAAACAAGGGTGTATTGGATCCGTGCATTGATAGCAGCCGCTGCCGCCAGTCATTAATGTTAATCAAAGAACAAAAGAAAAGAAAATCCCTCACTGATCTTGACTGAATCTCTTTTGTAACCTCCATTTATATTTTATTTGCCCGTTGTTCGGCGCTGACTACTGTAATGGCAACGTGCATCTGTGTATGCGATTATTTTGGAGATGCTATAATTTATCCTTATTTAGGGTATAGGCCTATTCTATTTTGATCTGCAGTTTAATAAAAGTTAAACAGAAAAAAGACAAAAACTTTTTAATGTTTTACATTAAACAAAAGACTGTATAATGATGAAAAACCACAAACTTGACAGGTATAATTAAAATACGCAAATTACTTCAGCGCACATTTCAGTGCAATATTTTTACAGATTTTTTAAAGGGGTCATATGATGCTGCTAACAAAATCTTTATTTTGTGTATTTGGTGTAATGAAATGTGTTTATGCGGTTTAAGGTTCAAAAAACACATTATTTTCCACATACTGTACATTATTGTTTCTCCTCTATGCC
>NW_015542555.1:848372-861426 GCF_001515605.1 Sinocyclocheilus anshuiensis
TGTATACAATATAATTATGTTTAATTAAGCTGAGATATAGCACTATAAATTCTTAATTAATTTGCAACAAAACTATAACGTTTTGTTGCAAACGGATGAAGACATTATAGTACTATATCTCAGCTTGCCCCTCAACATGCACGCGTTCGGAGTTTTGGCAGCCCAACACTGAATATATTGCGGACGTTGTATTTTGATTAATAAAATAAAAATGATAAAAATTACAATACAAAAATGAAATTTAAATTACCCTGCTTCTAATTAAATAAAGCAGTTATTTTTATTTAGTTAAAAACGGGCCAAAAGAGACCTCCGAACTCTGAACTCCGGCTACCAGAAAGGGAAAAAAACAATTTTAGTCATACATGATAAATATCAAATGCGTTATAGCTTGACTACAAGTTTAAAAACAACGCTGCAATTGTTATAATTAAGGAAATTAATGAAATTAATTTTAAGCACAAATTTGATAAGAGCAGAGTGGAAATTATTAGCAACACCAAAATAACAGCAAAGCTAATGTTTTGTTAGTTTAAGCACAAAGAAAAGTAAAACCAAACTTTGTGGCAATAATTAAGACCAAACTGAACATGGTGTGTGTTTATGGTGCATGTCGGCAATGTTGTCTCGGCGGGGGGGGGGCGTGGTGGAGGTGGGGCTTACGTAGCCGATATTATCGGATATCGCGATATTTTTAAAGGCGGTTATCGATAAGATATTTTTGACCTATTGCCCAGCCCTATTCCAGTCAGAACATTAGTTCAGCACAGACCATCAGCCTAATTACGGATACGCCTCATTTTACATTTCAAGGGTGAATAAAACATTACCTTTAAAATATATTTTGTGATGAAAAGAGTTCAGGTTTTAAAAAGCACAGCACAGGATTTGCAAACCCCTAAACCAAATTGTTACTCTGTGTTATGAATGATACCGCAAATATTTACTTTTAAATATATAGACTACTCTTCAAAAGTTTTTTTTATGTTTTTGACAGAAGTCTCTTATGCTCACAAATGCAGCATTTGTTTGATTAAAAATACAGTAAAAATAGTAATACTGTAAAATATTATTATAATTTAAAACAGTTGATTTCTATTTTAATACATTTTAAAATGCAATTTATACCTGTGATGGTAAAGCTGAATTTTCAGAATCATCACACCAGTCTTCAGTGTCACATGATCCTTCAGAAATCATTCTAATATGCTGATTTGCTGCTCAAGAAGCATTTCTGAAAACAGTTGTGCTGATTAATGTTTTGTAAACCAGTTTTGCATTTGCATTTTTCAGGATTTCTTGCTGAATAGAAAGCTCAAAAGAACAGCATTTATTTGAAATAAAAATCTTTTCCAAAATGTTGCTAGGCACAAGGCACGGCGTATGTGTTCAACGTCATCACGCCGGATCTTTTCTGACTCGTTTGGCTATATGGTTATAGCCATACCAATTCATTTGAGTGTGTATTATTGTGTGTGTGTGTGTGTGTGTGTGTGTGTGTGTGTGTGTGTGTGAGAGAGGATGTGTCTGTTTTGCACTCTTGATGTTTTAAAGTTTAACCCTTTCCTTGCTGTCCACTTTTTTTACTGCATCATAGTTGTGTTACAGTCACACCAGTTCATAGGTGTATGTGTGTGTTTAAGTGTGTGTGTACACGTGTGTGTGTGTGTGTGTGTGTGTGTGTGAGTGGATGTGTTGGTTTTGCACTCTTGATGTTTTGAGTTTCACCCCGTCATTGCTGTGTACTTTTTTTTCTGCATTGTGGCAGATTTGTAGATTGTGTTTTTGTTGATTTCCCATTCATTTCCTATGGTCGGTCATTTTTGACCGAAGACCACAATTGTGACTATTTTGTTTTACGATCACTTAGCCTGCTCGAATCATGCCCTCAATTTTTTTTTGTGTTCACATTCCAAATGCCATAAAAATCACCAAGTTTCGTACCATTGCGATGAAGCTGTTATTTTTAAAAATTTTAAACCGAAAATTTTAAGACCGAAGAGCACCAGAGGGTTATGTTTTAAGTTTATGGCCCACCTAACTCGGAAACTGCAGTATCAAAATAATCTTTTGAGTAGTAAATATGACTTGAGAGGCCGTTCATGTCCAATTTCTGATTAGGAAACTCATATTTCGGATAATTCCGATAGCACATGAAGGCAGCATAATTCAGCATATTTCTTCAGATTACATAATGTATGTCTAAGTGATGTATGTGAAATCTAGTCCTCAGTGTGGTTTTGGTGATATTTTATGACTTACGATTGGATAAGATATCCAAACAGAACATCAAATTTAGCAAATTAATATTTCTGCACTTTAACAGAGCAACAATCATGCCCATTTATACTCTAGACAAAGGACCACAAGATGGACTAATGACATAATTTCCTTTAACAATCACTCTGTCAGACCACAGCACATGCACCCATTAGAGTGGATAACCTCCTTTGATTTGTCTCATTTTTGATAATAATACATTAATGGACTGTTATTTAAAAGCACTCACATCTTCTTTTGAGTACAATGGTAAAAACTGTACAGTATAAATAATTTCTCCTCTTTTCCTGCAGTCGCAATCAGCACATGGCACACACTCCATTATTTTGTTTTCTTTTATTTGACCTTCATTAAGCAGGGTGGTCTCTGAGAGGAAAACAAATGGAATGGGGAAAAGTGACGGGATAATAAAAAGAGAAATGAATGGGCTTTTCAAACCTCAAACACAACCCTGTCCATATTTCACATTGTTCTTAGTTTTCTTTGAGTTATTTGTTCTCTGTAACCTTGTGCTAACCCTCATTCAAGTGTGATGCATTACTTAACCCCGGGTTGAAAATGGACTTAATTAGTGGTTGACCAATATGGGTTTTTACATGGTCAAAGCCAATGGGATATCTAAAGAACAGGGTGGTTGAAGGCTGATAAAGTACAAAATGTATTCACAATTCTAAGGATGCACAGATACCGATACTGGTATCGGGCCGATACTGCGCTCCTGTACTCGTACTCTTACTCATAAAAATGCCCCAATACCAAAAGCCGATACCACACACAGCTTGTGAACAGAGCTGTGTCCAGAAAAAGAAACACCGACAACAGAACAACAGAGAGTAGAATGGAGTTATTAGAGATTAAGGATGTTTATGAAGTACATGCAAGTAATTAATATAATGTTAAACGTTCAATATTCACGCCTGTTTAGCGGATGTGTGCGAGCTGGTAAGCAGAGAGCGCTGAGTGGATTGAGTGAGCGGTGGCACAGATGCGTGAGCTTGTCGAGTGAATATCTCACAGACATCACTGGAAAGTTTGTAAGTCGGTTGGATATGTCAAAAGCAAGCAAGTAAAACAATGCACAAGTTACTAAAGTTATTTGATGGTAAGGAGAGGGAGAGCGAGAGAATCAGAGAGTGCACACTCCTGTTGCATGATCTTGATTGCTGTTCGCTCTATAAGCGCATGCATTTGGATTAAAACTAAATCGTAAATATAAAACAAACAAATTATAGGGGCATTCACTTTAAACAACATTTATTTTAAACGTCAAGCATACACGATTGAAGCAAAAGTGAAATTAGCAGACTATGTGTAATGCGCTAGCTATAAGTGTCTCTCTCATTCTGCACCAATGCAAACATGTGCGCGCTGCGCATGTTTAGCTTGCTTTAAAATTATACTTCGGTTTTTACTTGTACGCGAGGGTCCGTGTACAGTGCGTGTGACTTCCATCACCAAAATAGTACACGCGTACTCGTATAATGTATAACGAGTGGTTCCCTGCATTATTTTAAGAAAAATGTTTTGTGATTACAGTATTGAGCTGCTGCAGTGGAGTGCCATTAAAATGAACAGTGAAAGTAACAAAAGCTTATACAATACATTTTAACAGGTATAATTAAGTGTCGAAATAGCAAGAAAATATCTGTTTGCTAAATGAAGCCAACTAACATGATTCATATTATTATTGTTGTTATTATTATTATTATTTTGTCTCTGTACCCAATATTTACATTTTTTTTTTTAAATGCTGTGAAAATACAGGTATCGGTATCGGTGAGTACCAAAAATGAAAATATCGGTATCGGACTTGTTCTGAAAAAAGTGGTATCAGTGCATCCCTACAGAATTCAAATAACCGAACATTTTTCATTGACCATGCTGACCACTTCTGTTAATCAACCAGCTGTGCACAGTTCTCGATTGATGCCAAAAATATATAAAAAAAGCCAAATATTGGTCATTTAATCAGCCTAGTGGATAAGATATCTAGCATTAACATGGTTAAAAAAAGATACAGTGCTTAAAGTTTAATAGATTTCAGCTGTTTAAATTCAGAACAGCATCTGAGCAAATAATGTCTACATATGTTCTTTGGTAGAATCACAAATGTTTCTTTTAGAATATTTTTTTTTGTTAGTTCATTAGCGGCAAGAGACATCTGTTAGTTACACTGCTATGATTCAACCTGTTCATCTACCTCAGTTATTTTACTCTTATTTTCTGTCTGTCATTCTACCAGCCATCCATCATTTGTGAAAAACAAAACAAAATAATTATATATATATATATATATATATATATACTTATACTCAATACATTAAATGCATTAAAACAATAATATTGTGAAATATTATTGCAGTTTAAAATATTTGCAATGTATTTTATAAATGTAATTTATTCATGTGATGCAAAGCTGAATTTTCAGCATGATTACTCCAGTCTTCAGTGTCACATGATCCTTCAGAAATCATTCACATGCAGAATTTGGTACACAATTATTAATAATGGTTTTTAATATAAATGTTGTAAACAGTTCTTGCTGCTTACTGTTTTGGGGGGAATTGTCCACAAAATGACATATAACTACCACCCCCCTCTCTTTTCAACCAATAGGAGCGTCTTTTGCTGTCCCTGTTGCCCGCCCACATTGCAAGGGTGATGAAGGCAGAGATCATTCAGAGACTGAAGGGGCCTAACTTCGGCCAGGCGGAAAACACCAACAACTTTCACAACCTCTACGTACAGAGACACACCAATGTAAGGTAGGACTTGTGACACACATACTAGCATATCCGTGCGCTCAGCTGATTTATTTTAGGCAGCCTAGAAAATATATACATATCCTATACACCGCACCTGCTCTCCGCCGAGCTGTCATACCCTCAGTAGATCCTGTCAAACCATCCTGCCCTCCTTCAGTCTGCACACAAAAAACAAGCTATTCATCAACCTAGATATATGTAGCTCTCTTTTAAAAGTGCCTAGACACCTTTGTATGCTTCTATTAAAAAGCAAAAACAAAAATCTTCAGCTAAATAGGGCAAACTGTTGAAGAGGCTTTTCAACGCATTTAATTTAGTTCATTGCATTGAAGGACAAGTAGTTTTCTGTTTTGGAAGCAATATTGCTTTCTACTTCAATATCCTTTTGATCTGTGAGGTTGATTGTTGCTCTGCTCGTTCTCAGTGTAACTGACTGAAGGAAAAAGCGAAGAATATTTTCTTGGCATCTACGTAATGTTCTGTATCTCTAATTCATGATGGATTTCACAGAGCATCTTCCAGGGCAGGCCGTGCACTGTTACTGAAGGATATTGGCAGTATTAGAGGCGCGTTTCAGGTTCAGCAAAAGTTAAATTAGATAGCATTTGTGGCATAATGTCAATTACCATATAAAATATATTTTTTAATATTATTTATTCAACAGTTCTGGTCCTCAAATTTGATCAACCGAGCAGCATTCCAAGAGCACTGATATACAGTCCAACAGCACTTTTAACAGTTTGTATCACTTTGTTTATCTGTGTTTGTTCCAAACAGACAGCCAGTCTGTTAGTGGTGGGGATTTTTAGTGACTCTTTCTGAATTTTACATTGATACACCTGTAGGTGGCGACAAGTCAATGACTTTGACATTGAATCATTAAGTTGAACCAATTCATTGAAAAAAAACAGATTCATTCAGAAGCAAAATAAGTTACTCTCTTTGTGAGTGAGTTATAGAATCATTCACTGATCCATTTATTGAAAAACACAGATTCATACAGGAATGAAACAAGTTAATATTTTTATGAGTGAGACATTGAATAATTCACTCAACTATTAATTGAAAAACACAGATTCATTCGGGAATTAAACGAGTTACTCTCTTTCTGAGTGAGTTGTTGAATAATTCACTCAACGATTCATTGAAAAACGCAGATTCATTCTGGAGCGAAATAAGTTACTCTTTTTGTGAGTGAATTATTCAATTATTCACCCATCCAATTAATTGAAAAACACAGATTTATTCAGGAATGAAACAAGTTACTCTCTTTTTTTTTTTTATGAATGAGTTGTTGAATAAGTCACTCAATGATTAATTGAAAAGCCAACACGTTCTCTCTCCCATCTTGTCACATAGACACATTTAATTCTTTGCATGCATTCGTAAAAATATAAATAATTTTAAATACATTTATAGTTTCATAGATATTTGAGCACCTAACCCCACCTCTACCCTAAACCTACCCATTTCTCAACAATATAAAACACGTAACAGGCAAATAAAAGTACAGTCACAGGTATTTATTGCAAAACATGACCAAAAAAGCAGTATAAGAGTATCACAAACAAGTTGTGTTGCATTCCGAGTCTTCTGAAGCCATACAATATCTTTAAGTGAAGAATAGGTTAGAACATAAGGTTTTAATCACTGAAAATAATCCCACTCTGTTACGGTTCTTCTGGCGGCAATTTTTGGATTTATGCACAGATGGCGGATGGAGATGGTGATCGTGTCTGTTACTCTTACAAATCGATTGTTTTGCCTAGGAAGACGTGGAATATTAATACTTCTTGAAAAAATTGTGACTTTAGTTGTATCTGCCTTTTATATCCTGTATTTTATATTGACAAATGGTTAGGTTTAGGGTAGGAGTTGGGTTACATGCTCAAAAATCTGTAAATAGTGTAATGTAAATTAAATTGTTGTGACTGTTTAAATTGAAAATCACACCCCAACATATATGTAATGGTAGCAAAATTATTACCCAATATATAAATTAATCATAACGATAAAATCTCATGCCCTTCGCATCTGCATATTGACGCCAAAAGTTTCTTATTTAAAGCAACAGAGTACCCTGCACGTCTAAAAAATTATGCTAAATGGGTACCCTGTGCATTAAAAAGTGACGCCAAAAGGGTCCTGACCAAAAAAGTTTGGAGTGAGAATGTGTTGGAAAAACACTGATTCATTCAGGAATTAAACAAGTTACTCTTTTTATGTGTGAGCCATTAAATAATTTACTCAACAATTCATTGAGAAACAGATTTATTCATAAATAAAACGAGTTACTCTCTTTATGAGTGAGCCGTTGAATAATTTACTTATCCATTTCATTCAAAAACACAGATTTATTAAAGAACTAAACAAGTTTCTCCTATGAGTGAGTCGTTGAATCATTTACTCATCCAATTCATTCAAAAATATAGATTCATTCAGGAGCTAAAGAAGTGATTGTGAGTCATTGAATCTTTCACTCAAGTCAATGATTCATTCAGTAACACCACTACTGAGTGTTGCTCAGAGATGCAAGAGCTGATTCTCCTGTGGCTTTGTTTAGAACTGTTTCCTTTGGCTGAGAAAAATAGACAAAATAACTCTCAATATTATACTAAAATGCAACTACATTTTTAGTTTGTTGAACTGCTGTATAAGTGCAGTATCACAAAATCATGCTGTTGGTCTAAATATCAGCACGGCTGTGTTTTTAAGGATGTTTCAGTACTGGAAAACAAGAAAAATGCTTATTCAGAAAATAATTATTTGCAAGGTGTGCATTAATTGCAGTACAAAAGCATCATTTCATGCTCTTTACCAGTTTGCATAACTCTCCTTTTCTTGAACATTTTAATATTTTCCACAGCATTCTGTATGCAGACATTGTTGGATTCACGCGTCTGGCCAGTGATTGTTCGCCTGGAGAATTGGTCTACATGCTGAATGAGCTTTTCGGCAAATTTGACCAGATAGCCAAGGTATCATATGTCCTAAAAGGCATGAGATATAGCCCCTGTGACAACTAGACCCAATCTCTGACATACCTTCACACTGATATGTTGATTTGATATTAATATTTTTTTCCTGTATAGAATATCATGTCTACTACACCTGCTGTCTTGATGGTTTGTTTGATGCAGGATAACGACTGCATGCGGATCAAGATCCTGGGCGACTGCTATTACTGTGTGTCAGGCCTGCCAGACCCTCTGACTGATCACGCCAAGGACTGTGTGAAGATGGGGCTGGACATGTGTGAGGCCATCAAGTAAAAGAGCACGCTGTCTTTCTCAAACTAGATTATAATTGGTCCATCACAGCAATCTGCACTAAAATATGTTTGCATAATATCCACTAAACTGTATAATTGACCTATGTCACAGGAAATTTCAGTTTCCTACATAGCTGTGGTAGTTTAAATGTCTGTGCAAACACGGTGTAAAATTCAGTCTTAATAGGCAATTTTAACCTAAATATAACTGGCTTACAATGCCGTATGGTTGCCTGAGGTTGCCAGCCTGCGGAACACCTGCTGGGCTTCCCATAAGCCAGTGCCTATCAGGATTTATTTTGAGATAATGACCAGCTGATTGTACATTATCCATTTTCCATTTCTTCATTAGAACAAAAAGACCCCTAGAGTTATATCTGCTTCAAAGTCCTAAAACCATTACACATGAGCTGTTTGTCACATTACACCATTTCATCATCTACAAAACACCATTTATGTGTCCTTTTTTTCCCATGGTGTCTGTCTTTTCAAGCACTACTCTCGGAGGCTGAAATAACCCTCATACTCATGAGGCTCAGATGTGTGATATTGTTGAAACCCACACATTCTCCTTTTCGTCTCTTTCTCCATCTCAAAGTGCACCCCCTTTTTCCAGTCCCTTTCACGATTCCTCACCCATTCTTCATTCTTACGCTCTTCTGCCACACATTTGCTTTCCGTTACACTACTGCAATCTTTTTCTTTTACACACACACAAATCCATTTTAGGGGGTAATTGAGAACCCTCCAGTGTATTTTCCAACATGACATAGCTCAGGCTGAGGGGCTCCTAGAAATAAGAATGGTGTGTGACAGATACAATGGAATGATCTGTGAGAGAAACGAACACTCCTCCAGGGGTGCCATGTACCTTTTTTTTTTTTGTTTGTTTGTTTTTTTGAGGCAGCACCAGTGGCTGGTCTGGTTTTGTATTGTTTTGTTTTGATTTTTGTTTTGAGGGAGCACCAGTGGCTGCTTTTTTTTTGTTGTTGTTGTTTTGAGGGAGCACCAGTGGCTGCTTTTTGTTTTGTTTTGAGGGAGCACCAGTGGCTTTTTCGTATTTTGTTTTGAGGGAGCACCAGTGGCTGCTTTTTGTTTTGTTTTGAGGGAGCACCAGTGGCTGCTTTTTGTTTTGTTTTGAGGGAGCTGGTCCACAAACTAGAATAGCACCAAACTAGCTTAATCCATCCTGCATAAAAAAAATCATGCTGGTCTAGACTGTTTTGTGCAGCAGGGACATGTTAACATTCATACTGGCTTATCTGAAACACAAGATGATACGTTCTGTGTGCTGAATGAATATATACACAGGCACCAGACACACTCCCTCATAAACCAACATGTACTGCCGCAATCATGGCACCTTCTGATATTTACTTTGCTATAAATATTTCTGGTGTTAAGCCGAGTTATGTCAGTGAAATATGGTGCTGTTTCAGTCATTTCAAAGGATGGAGGGAGAGCCTGAATTGTGTACATGCTGTAAAAGAAATATCTTTCATGAGACTGGAAGAAAACTTGCCTTATTTGCATACAATAGTAGTATAAAATCCATCAAGAGTACCCAAACTTGTTTCTTTCAATCTAAAGGTCTTTCAATCTAAATTATTTCTTATGACTTTCAATCTAAAAGTTTATGTTTAAAATTGGTTTAGTAGACAAATATTAATTGTGCCTTCACATACATTTCTTTCAAAACTTTGTAATTAAAAGTACTTTTTAAGTATATTTTTTATATACTTTTAAGAATATTTTAATACATTTTAATTCTGACAGTTGATTAAAATGCATTTGGAATTAATTACATGCTGATTAAATAATAATATGCTGATTAATTAATCAAATTTGTCACAACGAGTTACATAAGCACATTTGAATTACATAAATACATATTCATATTACACTATAGTGGCAAATAATGTTTTTTTTAATAAATAAAGTTTTTTTTTTATTATTATTTCAAAATGTATAAAATAGTAAACAATGAGCAAATTTACTTGTTATTTCAGGAAGGTGAGAGATGCTACCGGAGTTGACATTAGCATGCGTGTTGGAGTGCACTCTGGGAATGTTCTCTGTGGTGTGATTGGCCTTCAGAAATGGCAGTATGATGTTTGGTCACATGACGTCACCCTGGCCAATCACATGGAGGCGGGGGGTGTACCTGGGTAAGATCAGCATATGACTTTTGTTTTTCCCCCATTTCATGATTTTCACATATTTGCCACAAGTGCTATTATGCTCATGGAGGGTTCTTGACGTTAATAGAAATGCTCTGTTGAGAGCACAGTGAATGTGCTTTTGTGCTACTAATGAGTGTTCGTTGAATAACCCCAAAAATAACAGAAACGCAAAGCACTGCATTCATTTTTCATATCTCGACTCCATTGTCTCTGTGGGCATTGGAACATTTGTGAAATACTCACATAATGCACCTGTTTTTGTGAAATGTTCTTTCATTCGCCAGCCTGTAATAGTTGTGTGCTCCTCTCCAGACGGGTTCACATCTCTTCTGTGACACTGGAACATTTGAAAGGAGCTTATCAAGTCGAGCCAGGCAACGGACAAAGCAGAGATTCCTACCTGAAAGAGCACGGCATCATCACGTACCTAGTCATCAACCCGAAGGTAAAAAATGACGCAGTCCAGCTACTACGTTTATAAATAACTAGACTTTTACATTTTCTGAAGAAAAGCGTGTTGCTTTGTGTTTGCTAGAGGTTTCATACTGGCCCAAATCATGTTAGGAGTTTATAACAAACATCAGCTATGATAATTATCGTGGAAACTTATAAATTATAAATAACAAAAATGTCTGTTTATTACCCAGAAGATTAGTTAAACAAAAGTATTAATCATAGCCGAACCAACACCTGCTGTATGATAGTTCATAAATCATATCATAATGTGTCTAGTTATGCAACTTGAGCTTTTCAAATTAGCAATGCATTCAATTCACCTTGAGGACTAATGAGCATAATTACACTATTTAGACTGTGCGGTTACAAAAACGTGACGTTGTTGTCATATTTGACAACCCTGGGGAGAGTGTTTGTCAAAACACAAGTTCAAGGAAACGGGCATCAAGACCTAGAAGATTCCTGAACATCCGTCCATTCAGATGTGTGTGGGCTTTTCAGCCCACAGATATCATAATGCCTGGCACCATATATTCAAATAACAACTCCTATTCTTTTATTTATCCGGTGCCTTATTTACTTTTCAACAATGCATTTGCTTTACCCGAGGTAACAAAAGCAGCAAATTTTTCTCTGAAGAGACTCATACATTTATTTCTGCTCCGTTTGAGCCTTTCGGCACTCTTATCATAACAGCCCACTGCACACCCACTCCCTCCACACTGCCATTATGATGACTGCATTTGAGTTTGGAGGGCTTTTGCTTGTTTATTTAGTTGTTCTCTTTTCTTTTATCACCCTGTTGTTCAGTTAATGGCAATTTGCATTTTTTGTTTTATTCTATTGAACGACTGTCATCGAGTCAAGTTGTTGTAAAGCAGACCATACAGATTTGAGGGAGCCACCGTTATCTTTCTATACTATAGCAGAGGTTTTCTATCGTTTGGTGTCAAGCACCCTCAAATATGACAAGCCTCTTGCAAGAGACCCTTTTCCTAAAATACATATTAATTCATGTGTAAAGCAGCTTTTTACATGAATGAATATGTATTTTAAGAAGCCCCCCATTTTATATATTTTCATGTATAAAAGCCTATTTATATATGATATGAAATGTGAATACAACACGCTGTTTTCTCTCAAATTTAATTTAATTTTTATTTCAATTTAATTTAATAATTTATTTATTTTATCTTATTTTATTTAATTAATTAATAAATAAAAAAAACTACTGGTGGGCACGTGCCTGCCCCCTCAGATTTTTGAGCCAAGTGGATTTTGAATGCAGCTTCCAAAAGACAAAAAAATAGTCTAATAATATTTTTTATATTTCATACAATCGCACTGGCATTATTAGAACGTGCAGTGCGGCACAGCATCGGCTGCTAAATTCAAATCTACGCTTGCGCTTTGGCTGGCGCTGAGCCAGAGACAGACGCGTTTTTACAGCTGCACACTGTAATCAATCACACACGATTCTGTTGAGCTTATGAATGCAGTGACCAATCAGAGGCGTTCAGATGAGTCATCGCGGAAATGTTTTGTTCAGTGCGCGCGTTCGCTGAAGGAATGATGATTCTCTCATCTGATGACTCTCTCATTAGAAACAACAAAGTGCAGATGTACATGATGTAAGTAGGATATTTATGTCACAATGAAAGCGCTATTATTAGTAAATTACAATGTTTCTATTAAATTCACATTAAATACAAAGTCAGTCGTATTAAAATATTTTATGGCATGGCACCCATATCTGGTACTTAAGTAAAAAGATAGGTTTTTGTGTAGTTAATAGATTAGGGGAGCGCGGGGCACAGAGTAACGCGGGGTTAGTTGTAACACACGTGGTTTGAATATTTCCACACATGCTAGCATAACCAAATTTATGGTATTTATTAGTTACCATATCAACATTATATAGAAAAAAATGTGCGTCAAAAATCTTTTGAAGATATCGCCGAACATTTATTTGACCATAGTAAAATTAAAATTCTGGCTGAAGTAAATTTTTCATCTCAGTTTTTATTAATTTAAAATGAGACAAATCTGCTATTATTTTAATCTCCAATCTGTTATTTATCAGTTCAGATAGTTTTTTT
>NW_015542555.1:861442-868469 GCF_001515605.1 Sinocyclocheilus anshuiensis
GAGAAACAGGTGAATAAATACTGACAGTCAATGTTTAATGTTAAGAAATTATTATTTCAAGACATGTAAAGCATTTTTGCTCGTTTATGTGGGCCGTCCCAAGCATGGTTGCAATGTGTTCATTGTCAAACTCCAAAATCAGATTATTTTTAATTCTTAAAAAACGCCATTATTTTATTTGAAAAAAAATAATTCTTTTATTTTATTAACAAAAATATTTTAGATTGTCTTATTGTATTTTTTTTTTTTCATTCGATCAGATAACATTTTAAGCTGTTTTATGGTCAAGTTACAACGTGCCCCTCAGCTGTTACAATGTACCACACCTACGGGGCATGTTGTCACATTTCACTTCCATTTTTTGAGGGTAAATAAAGAAAAACGTATACACTGTAATTATGAAACAAAGCGACATATTTGTGCTAGACAAGTGTAAAATTACTGTGGATAAAAAAAATGTTTATTCTGAACCCTATGTGGATTTCCACAAACTGGGAAAGTCAAAAAGTGTTACTTTGTGCCCCGCTCTCCCCTACACTATTAGGCTACTTTGCCCATCGCCCATTATAGATCAACTAACATAATATATAAAGGTGCAAATTGCATCTACTTACACATATTTGAGAATCGAGATATTTCATGTTATAGTTAACACGTTTGGGAATATTATACAGTATACTGTATATAGCTGCCGTGTGTCATGACGAGAAAAAAAAACAGTGCAAAACGCCACTTAATAAGATTATTTCAAGAAAATCTGCTTACAATCAAAGTAGGTTATACTGAATTAACATGTTAATACAGTTAATCAATTAATCCAGTTTTAGGACCTTATTTGATTTTTATCAGATTCTTGGAATGCTTGTGTTTGATTCCATAAAGATCTTTTACAGTTGGTTCTAAAATCATGATAGAAATCCAGTCCTGTACAGCAGTGGCTTTGGAAGTGGTTTTGCTTCAGGACCCAGATATTATATTGAACATCAAGTAGTGACTTACTTGACACAGTACCAAAATTGTTTAGGATCCCAAAGTACACAGAAATATCTTGAATATCAGTATCAGATCACGTAATACACTTGAATCAAACATGTATTATAAAACACATCTGTGACCCACCACTTCAGTACATATTCTTGTTCGATTTTTTGGATTTCTGTGCTGTTATATCCATTTAGACTCGTACTTCATGCTGTGTTTGTACTTCATGCTTAGGCAGAAAAACGGAGTCCCCCACTACCTGCTCGGCTTCGTCCCACTCTGGATGGGGCCAAGATGAGGGCGTCTGTCCGCATGACGCAGTACCTCGAGTCCTGGGGAGCAGCCAAACCGTTTGCTAACCTCCACCATCGAGACAGCATGACCAACGAGAACGGCAAGATCAACACACTCGTGAGTCAACCTGAGCACACACACAAAAAGTACAGTCATTCTGATGGAAGATTTAAATGGTGATTACTGTCATCAGGACTAGTTTGTACTTGAATAAGTACTTAATAGTGCTCTATTAATTACATTTGTACTTTTTTTTTCTTACAGGATGTGCCATTAGGGCAGTACAGCTTTCAGCAAAGGTCTGAAAGGTCTGTTTTTTGACTGTTTATTGCTTTATATAACACAAAAAAAGCAAAAATCTAAATTCAAGTGAATAACCTTTCAGAACATTCACACTGACCTCATTTACATTTCCATGGTTGTTTAAAGTGTCTCTCCCTCTTTTTTCTTCCCTTTCAGAACAAAATCGCAGAAAAAGAGATTTGAAGAGGAGTTGAACGAAAGAATCATTCGCACTATTGATGGCATTAACTCACAGAGGTATGCATCCATAATGCTTTGCATTTTATCCATATTGAGTAATTCATGAATTGCTAAATAGCTAAATGTTAACAAGGATCAAGTCTGACCTCAAAATGGGGTTCAAAATCTTATTTAAATTAGCAAAAAAATAAAGTTTTTTTATTTTGAAAAATGTAAATATATATATATATATATATATATATATATATAATATTTTTTATTTTATATAGTTCATATTTATTTTACGTTTATTTAATTTTCATTTAAAATGTATTTAGTAAAATAAAAACAAATAATTCAATTAATTAATTAAACAAATATAATAATTTATAGAATATTAAATAAAAAAAAATTAATTAATTTATATTAAATAGAAAAATACAACACAACATTTGACAGTTCGTTTCACTTTCAGAGCATTTCCTGCATCAATGTCACCCAACAAGCTATTATAATAGCGATTCATCGTGACAATGAGAATTTAATTGTTACAAATTACTTAATTTATGCTTTCTTTCTACCAGACAGTGGCTGAAGTCGGAGGACATTCAGAGGATATCTCTGTTCTTTCATAATAAGACACTCGAAAAAGAGGTACATTTCACCTTGAGATGTGTCATTGAATGGCAAATACTCTATGTGCTTCTCTGTAAAGAAAAAATCCGTATCTGAACAAAAACATATAGAAAACCTGTAAGAGCTGAAATATTTCTTTTTTTTTCTTCTAACAGTACAGAGCCACAACTCTGCCGGCCTTCAAGTACTACGTCACCTGTGCTTGTCTCATTTTCTTCTGCATCTTCATAGTGCAGGTCTTAGTCTTGCCGAAGTAAGTGCCATCTCCACCACATCTTCCAAGTATCTCATTGTCTTTTGCGATGCAATTACGCCGCTGTCTCCCACAGCACTTAGACCAAGTGATGCATAATAATATTACAACATTTCTACACAATTGAGAGAAAATGAGTGCAACGATAAAGAACGGGATGATGGGAATGTCAATGCCTGCCTGAAAAAGACAGCCATGAGGAGACAGTTATAGATTTTTTTTTTTAATCAGAGGCCAATCTGGTTTGGAAATAATGTCTCCTTTTGTATGAAGTCAGACAGAAAAATCTATGCAAGACGTCACCCTAATTTACTGCTCATGTTGACCGAGAACACATTCACAAGAGTCGAGAGCACAGCGCTTTCTCTCAAGCTGAGTTCTCACCTCCTGACATTGATTTTATATCAGATTTATAGTGAGATATGGCACCACAAAGACTAGAACTAAACGCTTTTGTTTCTATATTCAAAAAGCCATTAAAATATGTAATGCTTGCTTGGGTTTATTTACATACTCTAAACTTTGCCAACCCCAAAGCCCTAAAGTTTAGCATCTAATTTGTCTCACACTATTTGTTCTATGTGAATATTACCTTGAATCTTGATTGAAATATATGTTTTGTTGTTATTCTAAGCAATCAGAATTGTTTTCTCCTATTGGACAATTAAACAGGTGAAAAATCCCAACGATCTACACTGAAGAAGGCATCTGTTAACTAAAACTAAAACTATTGAAAATTGTTTTGCTAAAAAGCTGAAATAAATTAAAAAATATTAGAAGATGTAATTTCATACCTGCTCACCAAACGTACGTGGGAAAGAAACAGAAGACATTTGCCTTATTAGAAGTCAATGTACCATCAGAATGCCTTAGCAACTAACTGAAATAAATAAAGAAGTTTGTTAAATTACAAAAACTACTTAAAGGTAAAATAAAATTTAGATTACTAGATTAAATAGATTTCTTCGATTACAAATGATAAAAAAAATTCAACTGAAGTAATTTGGCTGCAGCTATTTGCAGTAAGTGTAAATAGCGAGAGATGCTATTTACACCAAGTGCAAATAGCCATAGCTTCCATTTAAGTATTTTCTGCAATTTATACTACTTATTGCAAATAGTGGCAAATATCTGCACCTCTGTATTGTAATACATTATAAAACAGTATGCAATAATAATGTATTGAGTGTAAATTGTAAGTTTAATTAATATTATTAAATGGATGCTGACTTATTGGGACAAAGCCCTCCCTACACCTACCCCAACCCTACCCAATACTTCATCAACTTTTCGATTATTTTCCTTCATTTTTATTGAAAATAAATGCCTTTCCGATGTGATATGAGATGTGAAAAGGGACAAGAACGAATTCGGCAATAGGCGGATTCGAACTCGGGTCAATCGCGTCAAAAAGTCTGCGCTACGTGTTTTACCACTGGAGCTGTTGTTTGACAGCCGTCTTTTGTAATGTTGACTAGCCCAACAATACATTGGTGGGCGAAGTTAGTGTAAACAGCCTTTGAAAACAAGATGGGCTATTTGCACTTAGTGTAATTAGACACTACAAAATAATTTTAGGCTGAATTACTAAAATTACAAACAAAAAAACTAAATCGCTAAATATATTTTTTTATTATGTAAAGCCAAATTTAAAAAAACACACAAATTTACTCAAACTTACACTAATTATAGAGTGAAAACTGAAAATATTAATAAATAATATAGTAGTCTATAAATGATACAAAAATAACACTGATGTGGAATGTATCTAAAGAGCAAAATGTCTTGATGCTGGATTTGAGGGCTATTTTGACCTGGATTAAGTAGCAATCACCTTGCAATGACACAAAACACACTAACAATGGCATAGTAGTGCTGTGCTAAGATTGGATGTTCATGTGAGACACAAACTATAGCAGGCATACACGGATGATGAATACATATGCTTTGGAGTATCTCTGATGATTTTGTCTCTCACAGAACCACCGTCCTTGGAGTTTCGTTCGGAATGGCCTTCCTGCTGCTCGCCTTGATCCTCGCCATTTGTTTTGCTGGTCACATACTGGTAAGTGGTGCTCGCTCTTGTGAAAGTAAATATAAAGAAGCTTTCTTTGAGAGTGAATTGCCAGTGAATGAGGCAGGTTGGCTTGTCTGTTCAGTCTATTCAGATGTTGACATGTTACATATTTTTCCATTTTCCATGGAGGAAATAACTGTACTCAAATGTCATTTAATAAATCGAGGTTTCCGCACATTTGAGACCCTCATCTTGTTAGAGAAAATGCCATACCGGGAGGAAAAAACACCATATCAAAACAAGATTGAAATTTCCTTGTTTTAACCCGAGGAACAACATTCTTTCTCTGCTCTTAGAGAGCGGCGTCTATAATCAAATTACCAGCTACTTTGGACCTGTGGAACATAAATGGCTTAAGTAAATGTCAGCTGTATGCCTCCCTGTTTTCTTTCTCCTGCTCGTTCTTCCTTAATATATTATGAAAGCTTAGAGCGAAATGTCTTATTCAGTATTCAAAGGCCTGTAGATTCACTCATGGGAAATCTGGTAAGAACATATTCTGGTCATATTCCACCCTATTTTAAGGGAAATTAAGCCTGTTTTTATGACCGTTAAGGTTTACTGTATTGTAACATTATTTTCAAGCAAATATTATTTAAATTATATTTATACACTGCTGTTCACTAAGACTTTTTTGTTTAAAATATATATAATTTTACTTCATAATTCAAATAAATGCTATTCTTTTGAACTCTCAAAGAATCATAAAAAATGTACAGCTGTTTTAAATATTGCAAATAATAAGGAATGCTTCTTAAGCGTCAAATCAGCATACTAGAAAGATTTCTGAAGGATCATGTGACACTGAAGACTGGAGTAATGATGCTGAAAATTCAACTTTGCATCACAGGAACATATTACATTTTAAAATATATTAAAATAGAAAACAGGTATTTTAAATTGTAATAATATTTCACAATATTACAGTTTTTGTTATATTTTTAATCAAATAAATGCAGCCTTTTTGAGTATAAAAAGACCTCTTTCAAAAACATGTAAAAATCTTAACATCCCCAAACTTTTTTGAACAGCAGTGTGCATCATGTTAGTATTTGTTGTACTTCATTTTTCTTTTAAATTACAAAATCTTTGTATTATAGTATTACTGTATTTCAGTACTGAGAATCTATTGAGTATGACCTTTGAGAAAAATTCTCATTAGAATTTCGGGTCATAATGTACAAAGTCACAATGCTATAATTATTAGTTTTAAAAATAGGCTTACATTTTTGGGGGGAGGGGTGTGACCTTGACAGATTGAGCCTCATACACTCTATGGAATTCCTACTATGATCAACGTAACCGGTTTTTCTGTTATATTTCTATTTTTAGAAGACATGACCTTCCAAAGAACTTGAAGGGTTTTTAAGCCGTTCACCCACCAGCTCGACTTGATTTGTCCATTAATTAACCAAACAGATTCAGTTGAAGATTCAGAATTCATGATGATAAAAAAATTGGCCACACTGAATGGTGATATTACGTTAGTCCAAAAACCTTTTTTTCTGTTTTTGTGTCAAAAGAAAAGCAGCTTGAGTGATGATACTTTTTACTGGACTGTTTGTTGTCTCTTTTTCAAACTCAAGTCCTCATGGGTTTGGGGATTGCGGGTGTGAGGGGCCATTTCTATAAAGCTCTGGCACTCACATTTTGAGTTTCTTTTATGGTAGGACTCTCTTTTGGTTTCACAGATAACTGTCAAAGTCATAAGTGCCTAGAGCTGTACGGAATTTGGTAAGAGGTATTCTCAGTTTTGTTTCGCATTTATCTGATGTTAGAGTTCACATTCAGCCCACAGATTTACAAATATAAAAGAGGGGTTAAGGTTATCCAGTAAAAGTGCTGTGTTTAAATATTGAAAGCTATTTTTTGTATAGATGATGTAACTAACGTGTGATTGACTGGTGAGAGGGTTTTTTTTGTTTAGCTCCTCTACCTCTTTTACTTCTTTTTGATTTAAGTCCAAAGCATTCTTGAACAGGTTCTAGGTTAAGTGTTTTGTAAAGTGCTGTTCCACTGCAGCTCCGTTAATACTCATCCTGACAATGTAGCATAAACTCAATTAAAGGGGTCATATGATGCGATTTCAATTGTTCCTTTCTCTTTGGAGTGTTACAAGCTCTTGGTGCATAAAGAAGATCTGTAAAGTTGCAAAGACTAAAGTCTCAAATCCAAAGAGATATTCTTTATAAAAGTTAAGAGTCAACCACGCCTACCTAAAACGGCTCGTTCTAACACGCCCCCACATGTCTACGTGACGATGTGGGAAGATTTGCATAACGCCGCCCAAATGTTCACGCAAAGAAAGAAGGCATAACTTTGAT
>NW_015542555.1:868502-884196 GCF_001515605.1 Sinocyclocheilus anshuiensis
AGTCTGTAAGTACGTTTTCATATTTAAAGAATTTGCCACTGATGATTCAAATGCGAGTTTTGAGCAGTGTAGAGTAGCGCTTGTTGTTTGTCATTTCTCCGATTACAAATGCAGTCATGTTTTTATGTTTTTCGTGGCAATGCAACGCAGCGCATAAAAAGACAGTATAAGTCATTATAATCCATAATTATGTCCCCACTGGATGCAACAAATGCCTCGTTTGTAATGGGTTTTATTGTTTTTGTCTCGTCGCATCGGGACACGGCATCACAGTATGGTAAGGGGCGTAACATTTCCATCACATGCTTGAGGTATTCGGCCAATCACAACGCACTGGATAGCTGGCCAATCAGAGCACACCTCGCTTTTCAGACCGATGAGCTTTGTAAAAATCGACGCGTTTCAGAAAGGCGGGGCATAGAGGAGAACCAATAATGTACAGTATGTGGAAAATGTGTTTTTTTAACCTTAAACCGCATAAACATTTCATTACACCAAATACACCAAATAATGTTCTTTTTAGCAACATCATATGACACCTTTAAGGTTACACGGCCTCTGCAAACATTACATTAGTACTGCAATCAGTACAAGGTGAGTTTTACAAACAGATCTCAGTTTCTTCAAGGCCACGAAGTCTTATTTCAGATTTTAAAAAATGTTGAAACTCAGGCAGGGGTTTGATCTTTTTTCATTCAATTTAAATTTTGCTTGAATTGATAGTTTATTCAAAAATGAAAATTCTGTCACTATTTACCCACCCTCATGTCATTTCAAAACCTCCTGTTTTCTCTGTGCAAAACAGCCACGTTGGTCCCTTTTGGCCTTCACTTCTCTTTCAAAAGCCTTGAAAATGGGTTGCCGGTAAATAGTGGTATGCTAAGCTACTATGCTAAACTGTAATCTTATTAAAAAAAATTATTGAAAACAAACAATGGGAAAAGTTGTTTCAGCAAATGAAATCGCTTTTGGGGTCCAAGGAGGGTCAGACTCTACAGGGGAGGAAAACTGTACCAGCTATGTTTCAGAAGGAAAGAAGTCCTTAATTTAGTCAATCGCATTTTTATGGAAATTCTGGAAGTAAAATGGATTGTGAATGACGTTTCATGTTGACTTCCTCTTTCAAGTTGATATAGATGGCTTTTTTGTTATATGTTCACTCACTGTGAAGTTATGTTTAATAATGTGTCTCTGACTTGTGGGGCACAATCATAACCTTGAGCATTTGGAATAGAAGCAGATATGCTAATGACGTTGGTGGGAGTTAAGCTTGTTTTTGTTTTTTTTACTTTTCTCTTGTTGCCGTAGCAATGGGGCAAAGTAGCCTCCTGCACAATGCCCTGGCTCCACAGCTCCACTAAAGTCATCACCAACAAGCCCTGGATACGACTTGCGCTCACCATGGCAACCACTGCACTTATCCTAGTCATGGCCGTGTTCAACATGGTGAGCATCACTACTACTTAATACCTGGTCTATCAGCTAGATTGGACTGCTTTTAAAATTACTGACATTTATTAGATTCAAATATAATTTGTTATTATTGAGCATGTTCAATAAGAGAAATATTCCGTGCTTGCTTTGGTTATGGTTATGCCAATATCGTGAACAGCCCGCTGGCTTTATGGTTCAGTAATTCAGGGAACTCTTTAGAAATAAGGGTAATATCACTACACTATTAAAGCTCTGTTAGAAGTCCCAGTTTTGTGTATATAGAAAATAGGAGGGGACCAAGTACCAAACCCTGAGGAACCTCGCAGGTAGTTAATGTGAGATATAGGCACTGTTTAACTTCAAAATAATGTGAAGAAAATACATGTGTGGTGGTACAGTTCAGCGCTTATCATGCCAAGCTTTGAGAGCTTAGATCAGGTGATAAACTTGGTCAAAGACTGCAATAAAGTCAGGTGATATAAAGGCCAGTTAACTTCTTTGTTAAATGGTGCACAATTTTCATTCCTAGCATACATAAACCTATCAGTATTTACAAAATATATTACATGACACATTCATTTAGACAGTTGGCTGATAAATCAGTCACCAGTTTTTGGCTCAGTTGGAGGGCTTTAGCTGTGGAATCTGTGGTGGTTCACAGTAAAGGGCAGAGTAGAATTAGTGTCAGCTGTCTGGTTGGATTCATCATTGCGGTTAGCATCACAGTACTAGGGCTCTGGTCCAGTATGGATCTAATGATGTTATCCCTGAGCTCAAGTGATTGGTTGTCCCTGTGGGAGAGAAACAGAAGAGGAATGTGACTGAATACTTGGGTTTTTGGTTTCACACATATAAGATCAAATGTTACACTGTTCAGCTGGGCTTGTTAGAAATTTGATATTTTGTTGTCTTGCAGTGACAGTCATGCATTTGTAATTGTGGCTTAAGTGTCAAAACATTTTTTGTCCACTGTGTATAAACAAATGTAAGTAGTCACAAACACCACAGATCAACATGCTTCAAACATCTCAGCATCTTTTCAATTAAATCCTGCACCAACTGGATAAAAACTGTATCCACAGAAACTTCTATTCTGCCAAAGTTGGCAATTGGTCATCTCTGCTTTTCCCATCTGCTTGCAGCTTATTGATTTATGTTGAATTTTGCACTTGTGTAAAAAAAGTGTTGTGAACTACTATGAAACATATTTGTTACAAAATGTAACAGATGTGTTTAGCTAAGAATGATGGTGTCTTTCTGCTGTAATGCTCTACATTTTGTTTTCTCCATCTGTTGGGTTTTAAGTTCTTCTTAGGCCAAGAAAAGATGGTAGCATCACCTCCACTCAACATTTCCAACAACAGTATGGATGGTTCAAATGCTCAAACCACAGACTCCTCAAACAACAAGTTCTACTTGCCAGTAAGTTGCAACAAATATTATCTCATGCCTTTTGCCCACAAATCTTGGTAATTTGCTTCTCAGAAAAGAGTGAACCGAATAACCTTTTATTTACAGACCCACATGAAAACATATTGTAAATCCTCTGTTGAGATGTTGGTTTCAAAAAAATTATTTGTATCTGTCTTTGACAGAACAGACTTGAAATGAATTATGAGTGTCATGAGATAAACCAATTTGTCTCATGCTTGCATCAGTATATAATAAGTCACTTTATACTGTGCGTGATTATGTATGGCGACTCTGTAGTGACATTTCACAGCTGAAACATATACTGGAAAATATAGTTATGCACTGAGAGCTATATATGACTGTATATCTGTAGATCTCTACAGATATCAAGATGGTGGACAAAAGAATCCTCAAGCGTTTTCCTAGAATGATACAGTACATTGGTTAGGAAAAAAGACTCTTGGTGTACATGACTTTTTCATTTCTTAATAACATCTATTTTGTAATATTTCAGGCTTCTGTTATTAAATACTTAGCATTTAAATCCAAGCTTCATAGTACAGATGTGAATCTGACTGGCTGTCTCTGCCCCGGCAGTATTTCATCTACAGCTGCATTCTGGGATTGATCTCATGCTCCGTGTTCCTGAGGATAAACTATGAGCTGAAGATGATAATTATGCTTGCTGCTGTAGTGGGTTATAATATCATCATTCTTCAGACCCACGCCTCTGTACTGGATGATTACAGCATGGCCCTCTACAAGACCAAGCAACCAGACCGGTACTGGACTCCCATATGCTCCCACATATAGTGGCCCCAAAAAGTTGTCACAAAAAATCTGTAGTTTTATTTATTTGTAGATGTAATATTCTGTAATATTTCCATTGCACACACACAGTGAGTAAAAGAAGGAAGAATTGCGCCACATAGATACATCTGGTAACTGTATGGAGGCAATTTTTTCCAGTAGGTCTCTCAGTATCTCCAGGGATTATGAGTGACAGGTGCTGCTGCTGAGATGGCTGGCTTCGTTTGGATTAGTCTTTTCTGAGGGCTTGACAGTGTAGGATGAAAAACATTTTTAAACAACAGCCTATTGCATTTCTCTCTTAATAATTTTTCCCATGTGGTATTATTCTTTCTTTCTTTGTTTCTTTTATTGTTTTTCTCCATTCCTTACCTTCATTAAGCATTTCTGAATGGATTAAGATTAAGGAATGGGTCAAATTGGCCACTGCAACTGCCTATGCAACATTATGACAGTTTATGCCTATACACCATACCTATGACATAATGAATCTGAATATGGTTAGATGAACACAATGTTGCCGAGAAGTTCGTATAGCCCATATCTTACTCTAGACCCTACAATAATTTTGTCATTTTTGTGTCCCCTTGACTTTTAAAGTTTATGTTTCTGTTTGTTCCCCCTCAGGCCAGGTGTTCTTAAAGATTTGAAAACCATGGGCTCCGTGTCGTTGTTCATTTTCTTCATCACTTTGCTTGTGCTTGCCAGACAGGTGAGTCTCTCTCGGTCTGAAATCCTCAGCTTTAACACTGCTATCATACTTGCTCTTTGTTATTGAGGGGTTCATCTAAAGAGTTGTGCTGAATTATTTGTAATGAGATCCACTGATCCACATGTGACAATTCAGAGGAATAGTGCGCCCCAAAATGAAAATTTAGCATTACATCAATAGTTCACCAATGGATCCTCTGCAGTGAATGGGTGCCGTCAGATTTGTGATTTGTTTATTATAACTATGCAGCTTTTCATTTCAAAAGACGTTAACTTATGGACTGGAGTTTGGATTACTTGTGGATTATTGTGATGTTTTTATCAGCTGTTTGGACTTTCATTCTGACGGCACCCATTCACTGCAGA
Source organism: Sinocyclocheilus anshuiensis (assembly GCF_001515605.1). Lineage (NCBI taxonomy): Eukaryota > Metazoa > Chordata > Actinopteri > Cypriniformes > Cyprinidae > Sinocyclocheilus > Sinocyclocheilus anshuiensis. The sequence continues at coordinate 873,237 of NW_015542555.1, forward strand.
GGATTCATTGGTGAGCAAGTAATGTAATGCTAAATTTCTATAAATGTGTTCCCACAAAGAAGCAAACTCATCTACATCTTGGATGACTTGAGGGTGAGTCCATTTTCATTTTTGGGTGAACTATTCCTTTAAGAATCACTTTAATTTGGAGATCTTGGAGGTACTTGGAGAGAAAAATCCACCCACAGGAATTACAGCAGTGATGCATGTTTTAGTTTCACCACTGAAATGACTATTTAAACTTATATACGCAGCATACATAACACATTTTTATGGAAGAGTTAATAAAAGCCTTTGAACAAAAATAAAAGCATCACATTTCTACTTTTTCATCTCTAGAATGCACTACCATTGTAAGTGCATCATTATTGTGTGGTATTTGGCAGAATGATCTTAACTTAAGTAGTACTTTCCTTTAATTAAAGTTATTCAGTTGATTCAATTGTAAAAGATCTCTGAATGTTAATGCAATGACATTTTAATAATAGACGTTAGCCTAATCTAGAAATAGTCACGTCTCACCTTGAAATGTGAATTTTTCAGAAGTCATTTTACAATAAAGCTTAAAGTTTTGTGGCAGCACAAATATGTTCCCAATTTCTATGGCTTCAGTTATTATCAAAACTCATCAGCCTCTGGCTGAACAATACCATAAAGCTTTCCTGTGAAAAAGCATTTAATAAATACCACTATAAGAAATTGCTTTTTTAACAGTACAATATGGAGAGAATTATATGTTTTTCAGTATTTTTTCTGTATTGAAACCTTTCAGTATCTCTACAGGTCGGCCGTGGGTCAGACTTGATTTTTTCACTGTGTGCTTTTAATTCTGTTGCGAGAGGCTATTTGTCCCTAGATAATAGGCCTGTCTGATGAACTCTGTATTTGAAATGTGCAGTTAGGTGAATTCATTTATAAGTAATGCAGTGTTCAGGTTGATCAGGTGATAGCTAAGCCGAGGACTGATTTTTCTCCAAAGCAATGAACCAGACAAAAATAAGCAAAAACAAATATAGACTGAGTGAGAAAGACTATCAGTGCATACTTAATGCCTTTCAAGGTGCCATTTCCACTGATTCAAGAAATATTTTTCATGATGAATGTCTGCTGGAACACAAAGCTACAACTAAGAGATTTTTCATGATAGCAGCCATTTATGCAAGAAAAATCCATAAAAATATACCGTAAGATGAACTGTCCTTCTGTGCTTTTGATTCTGCTTTCTTTGTCATCTTGAAAGCCACTTACGGTGATCAGATGTGTACCATCTCTTTACCTCTGTGTCCTCTTGTAACAGAATGAATATTACTGTAGGTTAGACTTCCTGTGGAGGAACAAGTTTAAGAAGGAGTGTGAGGAGATTGAGACCATGGAGAACCTGAACCGGGTGCTTTTGGAGAACGTACTTCCTGCCCATGTGGCAGAACATTTCCTGGGGCGAAACTGGAAAAATGAGGTGAGTAGCATCCAAATGTCTGAAAACACCAGTCAAAATGCGTCTATTGTGTCTTTATGACCAGGTGTATTTTGTATGCTGTATTTTTGACAGGATCTTTACCATCAGTCGTATGATCTTGTGTGTGTGATGTTCGCCTCCATCCCAGACTTCAAGGAATTTTACACAGAATCTGACGTTAATAAGGAGGGATTGGAGTGTCTCAGGCTCCTTAATGAGATTATAGCAGATTTTGATGAGGTAAACTCACTGACCCTATTTTGATTTCAGATGCTGTGGAAAGCTACACTGAAGGCCCCAATATATTGCATCGTTGTTGTGTTTAGGGCATACGTGCGAGCGGCGCAACACAAAATAATCTACACCCCGCCTCCAGCAGCGTGAGGGTGTCGGAATGTTCGAATACAGTATACCGTCTCTCAGCCTTTTTGAACTTCTTTTTGCTCCCAAACGAAGAATGAAAACGAACTTCGTTTCAAGTATATCGGGGCCTTAAAGTACTTGTGAAGATATAAATGCCATCAGCGATAACTTGATCCTTCCCCTAAGCCCTGCCTTAAAAATGTTACTGACATACAGCCAAATAAGCAACTGATATTATGCAATGTACGCCTGCTTAGGTCCTTTGGATAGTTTTAAACAGAATATTTCATAAATGATCTAAAAATAGCACTTTATGTTAAAAGTTGCATAGAGAAAACTTGTGCCTTTGAAAAAATTATTATTTGTGGTATCAGCAGTTTCAGATAAATCCACACATAAATGGCACATAAAAATAAAATGAACTCTGGCTGCTTTATGTGACGATTAGACGGTCTCTTCCAGTTTAGGTGGGCGGTTCTTGGCTAGAATAAGCAGAAAAGTGGATCAGACTAGTCAAAAGTCTGGCTTTTGAGATAAGAGCAATTATGTAATACTTTAATTTCAGAGCTAAGTTCTAGTTTAAAAGCTTGACATAGTAACAGTAAAGAGGGGGGCAGGTCCTAACAAAGGATAAAACAACGGCCACAGAGCTTTACTTATAAAAATGAAATCATACTAGTTTTCATGTTCTTTTGATTCTTTTTAAAGGCTGCAGAAACAAATCTAGACAGAGCAAGCTGATCAAGCAAGTCCTAGCAATCACAGCATTTGGTACATGGCACAAGCTGATTGGCCTCTGCTGATTCTGCTTGCTCAAAATTTAAATAGTCTGGTTCAGTGTTCGCTGTAGGATGGTCTTTCAGCACTATCAGAGCTCCTCTGAAACCCTCCATCTCCCCTAGCACCACCCGTCTATTTCTTGTACGGGACAGTGTGTCTGTTTGCCTACACTCTTAAAAATAAAGGTTATAAAGGGGCGTTTTCCCAGCAGTGTCATAGAGGAACCATTTTGGGTTCCCCAAAGAACCTTTCACAGTGAGCAGTTCTTAAAGGGGACAGCGGATTCCCATTTTCCACAAGTTGGTATGATTGTTTAGGGTCTTCATGAAATGTCTGCAATATACTTTGGTTAAAATTCCTTAATGGTCATGTAAATCAACACCCTTTTTACCTTGTCAAAAACAGCTCTGTTCACAGTGACCGGTTTCGGTGCATGGCTCTTTAAATGATAATGAGCTACTGCTCACCCCGCCCCTCTCTTCTGTTTTTTTGTGTATTCGGTGGAGCGTTACCATCAAAAACAAAACTAATCCACTGTGTCCTCAGTGGCTCTGTTGTCGGGAGAAAATTAAGACTGTTTTGTTCACTTTTACATCCAACTATAGAACACCTGCATTGCTTACGAAACACTGTCGTCGCTACAGCTGCTCGAGCACAGAGAAAATGGCGGACAGCATACAACTGGCTGAGGGAGGAGATATACTAATACAGGACAGTCCATCAGCAGTTGTGGACTTGATACTCTGAAGAACATTGTAATGATCTGAAGAACTTTTTTTCCACTATAAAGAACCTTCTGCATAGTTGAAAGGTTCCAGGGATGTTAAAGGGAAAGTTCACCCAAAATTGAAAATTCTGTCATTAATTACTCACCCTCAAGTCGTTCCAAACCTGTAAGACCTTCATTCATCTTCAGAACACAAATTAGGATATTTTTGATGAAATTCGAGAGCTTTCTGACCCTCCATAGACAGCAAGGTCCTACCATGTTCAAGACCCAGATAGGTACCAAGAACATCTAAAATGGTCCATATGACATCGGTGGTTCAACTGTAATTTTATGAAGCTACGAGAATAATTTTTGTGCACAAAAAAACTAAAATAACGACTTTGTTTAACAATTCTTCTCCTCCACGTCACCCTAGCGCCATTTTGGAGAGTACCACGAAGCATGCGCGTGCTTTGAGCTGCAAGTAAACAACGTATATGCGCATCGAGAGGAAAGCATGCGCATGCATCGTGATACTCTCCATAATGAAGGCAGAGGGTGACTCGGGGGAAAATTGTTCGATAAAGTCGTTATTTTTGTTTTTTTGCACACAAAAAGTATTCTCGAAGCTTCATAAAATTACGGTTGAAACACTGAAGACAAATGGACTGTTTTGTAGATATTCTTGGTACCTTTCTGGACATTGAACATGGTAGTTCCCTTGCTGTCTATGGAGGGTCAGAAAGCTCTCGGATTTCATCAAAAATATCTTAATTTGTGTTCTGAAGATGAATGAAGGTCCTACGAGTTTGAAACGACATGCCGGTGAGTAATCAATGACAGAATTTTCATTTTTGGGTGAACTGTAAAGGTTCTTCAGAAAACCACTGATGCCAATAAAGAGTGTAGTATGGGCAGTATGAAGTCTATACTTGCTATGCAGCAGAAGCAACATCAGACCTTGTCTGCCAAGATCAAATACATTAACATCTCTTCTTAATGCTTTTGTTCTCAACAGTTGCTGTCAAAACCCAAATTCAGTGGTGTGGAGAAGATCAAAACGATTGGCAGCACATACATGGCTGCAACGGGGCTGAATGTGACCCCTGGACCAGAGTACGCGCAGGTACAAATTTGAGCTCTTGTGTTCAGTCCTAAATTATAATTCTTGTAAAGTTTCTCATTAGACCTATTGTAGGACCTACCTGTGGTGCTGAGAGCTTGATTTGTGCTTCTTGCTTGAGAGTCTCAGGGTGTAGTCAATACTGAAATGTGTGCATTGATAGTGCCCTGTTCATATTCTGAAGGACCACGACCGGCAGTACATGCACATTGGAACAATGGTGGAGTTTGCATTTGCTTTGGTGGGGAAGCTTGACGTCATCAACAAACATTCCTTTAATGACTTCAAACTGCGAGTGGGTAAGCAGGGCCTGTCAGCACTTTTACGCCCGGCAACATTTTGTTTGCCTTTCCTGATTGGCAGAGTCTCATAATAGCCTTGTGGTACAGACTTTATCAGCATTCAGGATGTGTCAAATGTTTCCGGCTTTTCTCTCACCAGGAATAAACCACGGCCCAGTAATTGCAGGAGTAATCGGAGCACAGAAACCACAGTATGATATCTGGGGGAACACGGTGAATGTAGCCAGTAGGATGGATAGCACAGGGGTGCTTGGGAAAATACAGGTCGATCCTTGTTCTGACCTACTTACTTTGCATGCCTGCTGAATTATTTATGGGTTTTTCAGTGGATCACATCTAGTGTGCTTCCTTCCACAGGTCACTGAGGAGACGAGTCGGATCTTGCAGATGTTGGGCTACATGTGTTCCTGTCGAGGGATCATCAACGTGAAGGGCAAAGGGGATCTCAAAACCTTCTTCGTTCACACTGAGATGACACGATCCTTATCACAAGGGAATGTAATGCCTTGAACCTCAGTCACACACCAGTCAGTCATTGACCTGATTAAAACATGTACAGTTCAGTATAGCGTTGGCCTACTGTAGTGGCGCTCTACAGCATTCTGTTTGCACCACATACACTAGATTATTTGCATTGCTTTATAAGTAATGGATGGCTCAGAGGCTCTGTGTAACCCAGACTTGTAATTGTGTGTTGCTCAATCCATAATTTAAAGCAGCAGAGATTTTGTAAAATAAAGACAATTAACGAAGGTGGCCATGTTTTGATGCTATCATTTTGTTATCCATTAAAATTTATATATAAATGTCAAAGTCTCTGTCTATGAATTTTAAATAGGCTTCATATGAAAAGTCTTAAAACCACATTAAAAAAAATTAATTAAACAAGTCATAGGAAAAATGTACTTCATTGATAATGCTTTAATTATATATATATATATACATATCCTTTCTTGCTTACATATATACCTTTATGTTTATACATGTTTTCTTGTATATAATTATAGTCCTATTAATAATATACTTTTATAATAATGAGAATTTGGGCTGTTTGGAGTTTTAAAAACTTAATGTATTAATATTCATTAATATTAGCGCTGTCGAACGATTAATCGCAAACAAAATAAAAGTTTTTGTTTACATAATATACATGTGTGTACTGTGTATATTTATTATGTGCATATATACACCCAAACATGTATATATTTTAATATATACATATATAAATATTAATATTTTATATATAAATATATTTTTTTCTTAAATATATACATGCACATAATAAATATACACAGTATACACACGTATATTATGTAAAACTTTTATTTTGGGTGTTACTAAGCACGATTAATCGTTTTACAGGACTAATTAATATCAATTATTTTATAATATTAATAAATTAATATTTCAGCACATAATTTCTTATTTTAGTCTCTTTTTTTAGGCACGAATTAAGACATGAGCATGTTGACAGATTGTTTTTTATTCACCCTGTAACATAAAAACATTCATGTGATTAATTCATATTATATTGTGTAGATGTTAGTAACAATCTGCTCTGCTTGTAGCATCAGACATTTGTTTTGACATTGACTGTAATGTTCAGTGACAGATGTGACCAGATGTAAGAGACACATTTAGACGGGTGTCACAGATCCATAGCCTTCCTCCACGGTCCAGGTGATCCCATTCTTACAGTAGAAATCAGAACGAATGTGAGCAACATGAGCAAAGCTCCTCCCCGAGTCGTACTGCAGCGGTGAAAACCGGCCATACACAGAAGAGGACAGAACAGGTGCTGGTCTAGATGATTCCTAAGATGGGAAGTTGAGATTAAATGTATTGGGATCTAGTTCCTCTAGAAAGCATCGTTAAAAAAAGAACAACACACGATGCATGGACTGCCGAGCTGACATGGATGGATCTCTGTGGAGTTTTGGGAAAAGGCGCACCTCACTGAAGATGTCCAGGCCCCGGGATTTGGCGTGTTTTCTGTCATCACGGTGGAGTTTGTTATCATAGTCCTCAGTGCTCTGATGTAAGCAGTCATACAGAGACCTCTCTGGAGCCTATAGTATGAGACAAAAGGATCAATTTGAATTTAGAAAATGTTATTTTGAAAATGTGTACCAAAACGTACTTGGTCTAATGATATCAGAAAGTATTTTGATCTACAGTGTACCTAAAGGAAGTTTAGACATTAAAATATATATGAATGTCATTAGTAGCATTTATAAAAGAAAAATACAACTAAATAAAAAATCTTAAATTGTAAAACTATATTTTAACTAAATATACAAATAGGCCTACAATGTATTTATTGTGCATACATAGCCTAGTGAACATTTGTTTGCAAATGCCACAAGGATTGATATTTTATGTCAAGACATCCATTTCATGTTGCTGCTTTTTTTAAAGACCCCCTGTTGTGAAAATCAAGTTTTTAACATTGTTTATGTCTCTCTGGTGTTTTTAATATGCTTAAAGACAAACCATATCAGTAAAACGGTCTTAGAAATGTGGTTTGAAACATTTTACCATTACAAACCCCAATTTTACCATTACAAATATGTGACCAATCCTGTCAAGTTGTGGGGTGGGGCTTTTAATATCATTAGCATATTATTGGAACACGTTGCCAAGTCCGCGGTTTTCGGACCCCCACCAAAGATCGATTGGGCTAATTTTGAGTAGAAATTGGGCTTTTTTTTTTTTTTTGTGAAAACCTGGCAACCCTGTTTGTGTAACATAAGCAACACGTGATTAGTTGTTTAATAACGTATTAAAGTCAAATGATATCAATTACGTTACATGTCGGTTGTAGACAGCGATACACAAAATACATTACTACTCTTTTAATGTGACTTGTCGCAACCATGTGTAATTCACTCTTTCTCTACTTACTAGAAATCAGTTTCTGGTTCAAACATATATGGCTGAATTAATCTTAAAGGGGTCATATGATGCGATTTCAATTTTTCCTTTCTGATACTTGTCTTTGTGAAGTGTTTATTAATCGAGTGAGTAGGTCCGCTCATGTGATTGAATGGAGGCGGGGACTAATTTACATATTCATAGTCATCCGCGTATGGTAAACGAGGTAAGGGTGTACAGTTACATTCAAGCCATTTTAAGGCGTGAAGAAGTTATTTCCACTATAAATGACGTTTAAATATGGCATTTTGATTAACAAACATGAGTTTTAAGTGATAAACGTAGTGACTGCAGGAGGATTTGAAAGAGCAATGCCTCTTACCTTGGGGCTGCAGTTGAAATATCGCATTTCTTTGGGCTCTGTCCTTCTGGGCGGTATAAAGCTGAATACTGACAGCGTGGAAAGCGGTTTAGACTTCGCTTCAGATAATACGTCCATAACAACAGTTGCACTTTTATCGCTGGAGAGCTGGAGTAAAATTTCCGCAGTGACACCTCGGCGTCTGCGGTTGCTAGGAAACTTCTGGAAAACTCACGTCCAGTTGTTTACCATTGGAAGCGAGAAATAAAAGGTGTTTTTAATAGCCCGACAAAACGACAAAGAAAAGCAATTAGTGCATGGACAAAAAAAAAAAACATTTTACAGCTAAATTTTGCTGCTAAATTATTTATTAATTTACTGTTTCCTTGTTTTATTTAGCTACATTTTAAAATATTATTAAAACAAACAGCTTTAAATGTCTATTGCAGATGTTTACAATCACCTAGGACAGTGGTTCCCAACCCGGGGGTCGCTAATGATTTTCGAGGGGTCGCCAAGTGCACTCGTTTTTAAAAATAAATAAATAATATATATATATTTCATTTATAACAGCACAATAAATATTTCAATTCTAAATATTAAAAAAAAAAATCATTTATGGAAAGAGAAGAAATTCTCTTAACGTCGAGAATTTTTTGCAGCGTATCGCGAGAGTGGGAACGTACAGACGTAACTTTAAAAAAAGACGCAGCAAAGAGAAAATGGCAAAGCGCCAGGGAGAAGATAAAAATGAATGCGCTAAAAAGAAAACAAGGACTTATTTGGACAGTTATCTTGAGTTCGGTTTCATTGAAGCAATGGACAAGGTGAGAATTTAGTGTGTAATCTGTGGTGAGAGACTAGCGAATGAAAGCATGAAGCCCCGCAAACTAAGAAGACATCAGAGCACCAAACACCCACAGACGGTTGGTAAACCCAGAGAATAGAACCCTTAACAAGAAGTTGTTATTTCAAATAGACCCCAGAACATCAGAGATGCTTTGACTAGAGCTGCAAATGAAAATAGGCAGGCGACCGTTGCATCCTTTGAGTGCGCTTTCCTAATTGCCCAATCAAAAAAGCCACACACCATCGGGGAAACTCCTCAAACCTGCATGTGTGTGAAAATGGCAGAAATAATGTGCGGGGCACAGGTGGCTTCGAAACTAAAAACTGTACCTCTGTCCAATAATACAATAAAAGACAGAATCGACAGAATGGCGAATGATGTTGAGAACACGTTGGTTGAAAAGTTAAAGATGCACCCATTTTCTATCCAACTTGACGAAACGTCTACTGTGGCAGATGAAGCAGTCCTCATTGCATATGTGCAGTACATTGAAGACGGCGAAATAAAACAGGACATACTTTTGTCAACTCATTAAAAATTGTCAGTGTTAATATAGGGGTCTCGTGAAAAAAAGGTTGGGAACCACTGACCTAGGACACATTTCTCAATAGTTAGATCACTATTTCAAAACTCAACCGATTTCCATCTTGGCACAGCAGTTAATTGCGCATTCAAAATATAGGCTGTACTAGGCCTAAAACTAACAAAACACTTCATGCAGGTCTCAAATCAGCTCGTTCTTCCATAACACTAGCAAAGCTAGTCACCCAACAACTCTGTCACTTGTAAAACAATGAATGACCTAAAAAAAAACACTAATAAGAGGTGGCATTATACAATGCTTTATTTTGTTAAATTTCCTTACAAAACGCAAATGACACTCTCTACAGTTAGAATTCACTGCAGTGTATGTTGCATGGTCATGTTTACGTTACAAAATTATTACTAAGGTGTCCCTTTCTGTACAGATGGTAATAAAACTGAAAGACTACATCAACTACATCCAATAGTTTTTCTAGTATTTCATTTTTAGATTTAGAATATATTTCAGTTTGGTATTAGGCTACTGTCTGCACATTTAGCAAACTGCTGTCTTTATTCAGGTTTGTACAATGCTAGGTTTTGAATCGAGTTTAACAGTTTTGAAAATATTATAAATGTGCAAATTGCCTGGATTCATGTAATTTGAAAGATGCAGTCATTGAATACATTTTGCGTCAAAGCAGTGATAAATGATCCGCAGTTTAACCCACATAGACTGCTGTTCTGTGAACAGTTTTGAGAAAGTGACCTAAGCATCAATACATGGAACTTTGTGATTGTAATAAATAAATGTAAAAATGTAATTTCTACATTTAAAAGTGATTTATTTGTATTTTTATGTTCTAAATCACACACTGATACTTTTTCCTTCTTTTATGTCCTACACAAACACCTCCAACTTCATAACCAAACTCCAAGTTTCCTTCCTTTGCTTACTTATTATATCGTTGTCCTAATAAGGATGTCATCCAGTTATATTTATTTGTGCGTTTGCAGGCAAAAATGTATGGCATGTGCAAATGTGTGTGTGTGTGTGTGTGTGTGTGTATGTGTGTGCCTGGTATTTATCACGTTAAGGGGACCAAATGTCCCCACAAGGATAGTAATACTAGTACATTTTGACCTTGTGGGGACATTTTTGAGGTCCCCATGAGGAAACAAGCTTATAAATCATACAGAATTAGTTTTTTTGAGAAAGTAAAACTGCAGAAAGTTTCCTGTAAGGGGTAGGTTTAGGGGTAGGGTTGGTGTAGGGCAATAGCACATACAATTTGTACAGTATAAAAACCATTACGCCTATGGAATGTCCCCATAAAACATGGAAACACAACATGTGTGTGTGTGTGTGTGTGTGTGTGTGTGTGTGTGTGTGTGTGTGTGTATGTGTGTGATCTCTTATTGGTCCCTCTCTTCCCTGAATGGAGCACATCTTCCAGGAGGAGGCAGTGGAGGAACATCTCTTGCTAAAACTAGAGAAAGACAGAGGGAATATTAGTAAATTGGTAGAACCAAATTTTCAGACATCTATCTATTTTTATTGGAAGAAATGGCATATATATATATATATATATATATATATATATATATATATATATTAGG
>NW_015542555.1:884206-887616 GCF_001515605.1 Sinocyclocheilus anshuiensis
GGGGCGGGTGTGTGTGTGTGTGTGTGTGTGTAAAATACCACCATACGGTCTTGAACTTGACCACTTGTCTACTTTGGCTACATGATATACTGTATGTCCTGTATTTGGCCCCAAGGTGTTCAAATGGCTGTGTAGAACTTCTGATTATCCAACAGGACACACTTAGCCTACAACATAGTGTTGTAAAATTAAAAGTAACGTGTTGTTACAGAGCTGTATTTACACATTTTGTACATTAATACTTGGCAATATATGACCATTTCATTGTGGCGCTCTAATTAAGTGATAAAAAGCAGTTGCAAACGTTTTACAAAATACACATAGGCCTACTCATCTCTGCACCAATAAAACGTTTAACACTTTTGACCTGAGACAGTTTCACGCACTTATCTCCTGTCGCGTGCACGCGCTCTCGAATGCCCAAGGGACATGCCCAGAGTTCGGTGTCACGCGCATTCCAAAGCGTCGCTCAGTCCATTGATGACGTAACAAAAAATGGAACGTTCGTGTGCGCTGCTTTAATTACGTCATACGTGTTAGAATGCACTGAGGTGTGAGTTTTCGCAGTTTTGTCATTCGCAGTTCCTGATACAGAGTTACTTGTCCAAGTGAAAAACTGTTATCATGGCACTGAAAAGAAAACAGAGTTCTAGCGCTCAGGTGTACGATTTCCATCAGAGTACATCCCCAACATCCAGCAGCACTGCGACTGAGAAACATCTGTCCGTTAGTGCTGCTGAGGATAATGAGATGCCAGTGAGAAAGAGGAGGAGGACGGAGAGTTTTCAGAAGCTGCTCGCTCTCACATCCATTAAGTGGAGCAACAGCAGCTCAGACCAGGCATCAATATATGAGAGACACGCTGAGGGTAAAAAAAAAAAAAAAAGACCATTTAAGAATGTGTATTATAAAGTCTGAAAATTTTCATCCATTTCTATGAGTAGCTATTAATGGAATAAACTGATTAGAGGAATTGTTCTGTTCCATAGGATAAAGTGTCATATGTTACATACCAATCCACTCCATCACACATTACATCACAATACAAAAGTCTGATCAAGGCCATAATCATATTTTTACTTCATGACATGTCATACATCTTTAAACACAGATGAAAACAAAAGAACCTCTTTTACAACTGGCCAAAAGAGAAAGCGAAGTTCATCTCCAACATCCAGCACCGATGCGGCTGAGCATCATCTGCCCATTAGTGCTTCTGAGGAATATGAGATGCCTGTGAGAAAGAGGAGGACTGATAGTTTTGAGAAGCTGCTCTCTCTCAAATCCATTAAATGGAGCAACAGCAGCTCAGACCAGGCATCGACACATGAGAGACCTGCTGAAGGTAATATTACCAAATGACCATGTGACAATGTGTAGGCTAACTGTGTTCTGTTTACTAGACCTCTGTACATTAAACAGTCAATATAATTGTCAGTAAGACATGAGTATCCAGAATTTAATTAACTTGGGGAAATTTTCTGTTCCCTAGGTTGAAATGTCATTACAATATGTTGCAACTCTACATCATCATGCATTATATGAAAATCCAAAAATGTGATAAGTTTGAAGTCCTGATAAGATTTTTATTACAGGACATACATTTTTAAAATGAAACATGGTTTGAAGAAGTTCCAATTTTAGATATCTAAAATATATTTAAGAATCTTCATAATATAAGAATGCTATATTTCATTATTATTTGTTTAAAACACGCTTTTGTTTGATATTCCCCTCTTTAGATCATTCCCTACAGTCTATTGCCTGGTCTCAAGAGGATTATAGTCTTCAGGAACCTCTTTCCAGTGGTCTTGAAGTCCTTCCCCCTGCAGATCAGCAGGTTCATAGACCTCCAGCTCCAGTCAGTCCAGAATCAGCTCACAACAGCAGAGTGGACTTGACGACTGAGGGTGAGTTTACTGCCATAAACCCAAACATTACACACACTGCTGTCAGTGCTTGACATTTCATGTCAAATACAATTATTAATCTTATAACAGATGACATTCTGAGTCAGTATGAAATCGGCAGAAAGCTTGGTGAGTGAGGATTTGGCTCCGTCTATGAAGGGAAACGCTTGGAGGATGGCCTTGAGGTATCGTCATTTTCTTACAATATGTAACTGCAATGTTTTGTCTTAATTAGTGCATTTAGTGCACTCGTCATGTTGTAAATGTAACCAGGGGTTAAATTGGGATTTGTTATGTGGGGGGGGGCTCTATGGTATCGAGCTTATATGTGTGCGTTACACTGAAAAATACAACTGCATTAAATAATAATATTATGAGATTATTTTAAATATTTTTGAATATACAAACAAGAAATGATGGTGGAAATGATACTTTTCAACGAAATTAAAATGCCAGTAGGTGCCAGTAGTGAGCATTTAATGAGTGAGTCATTCATTCAAGCGATTCGTTCAAACAGCAAATTCATCAGGGCCCGTATTCACGAAACATCTTAAGGCTAAAAGTAGCTAATAACTCGCCGATTTAGGAGAAAATGTTAAAAAATAATGGGCGTGTCAGTCCTAAATTTAGGACTCCTACATTTTTGCTCTAAGAGTATTTCACAAAGCGTTTTAGCACTAAAATTAGCTCCTAAATCTGTGAAACGTTAGGAGTAGCGAAGAGGACTCCTAAGTCACTAAGACCAAGCCACAAACTATCCTAAAATGGCTGTTGCCGGCAATCTGCCTGGGAACGTAAATATTTTAGAAACTTTTGATGATAATTACCTTTTAAAAAGGTATCGCCTTTGGTTTTGGAGGTTATCCCAACTCCAGATTTAACTTTGATTATATCCTTGTTTTCATTAACCAGTTGGGCAAGAAGTAACAGCTGTTCTTGCGTCCAGTTTTTTTGTTTTTATGTTTGCATGTCTTACTATCAGCCATGATCATTCTACTCTGTTAATTAAAAGGCAGTTTATATCCATATCCGCTAATTGTTTTCGAGAAGCACACATGCAAGAGACTGACAATAACTGAACATATACTTGTTTAATTTAGACATTTAGCCTGCATTTTAAAATCTTTATTTGAATGTGGCAATTATTATCATTTTTATACCTTTATTTGAATATGGCAACATAATATTGCGCTGTACAATATTTCTATGAATAAATCTCTTGACAGAGACTATCAGCCAATCACTGTGTGCATAGTTAGTAAGCATGCTGACATCATCCATAGCAACGAGGTCAACCCCGCCCCCTTACTCTTAGCTTAAAGGGATAGTTCACCCAAAAATTAAAATGTGATGTTTATCTGCTTACCCCCAGGGTATCCAAGATGTAGGTGACTTTGTTTCTTCAGTAGAACACAAATGATGATTTGTAACTTTAACCGTTGCAGTCTATCAGTCGTATAATGCATGGCAATGGTAACAAAATCTATGAGAGTAAAAAAA
>NW_015542555.1:887926-888089 GCF_001515605.1 Sinocyclocheilus anshuiensis
CCGGTTTGTGCAAGAAACTGAACAGTATTTATATCATATTTTACCGCTAATACACCACTATGTCCAACTGCTTTGAGTGCGCGCACGGCTTCCGGTGCGTGAGGCGTGTACGCGCTCTGGCGTAGTTTACGTTAATGGGTGTTGTCGCGGGAGGAGCAAACGA
>NW_015542555.1:888683-889221 GCF_001515605.1 Sinocyclocheilus anshuiensis
CGTGATTCCCATCCACTTACATTATAAGACTGATAGACTGCAACGGTTTGAGTTCAAAATCTTTGTTTGTGTTCTACTGAAGAAACAAAGTGACCTACATCTTGGATGCCCTGAGGGTAAGCAGATAAACATCAAATTTTAATTTTTGGGTGAACTATCCCTTTAAGACTTCTCTCTACTCCTTAGTAAACGTTTGTCTCAGCAGCTTTGTGAATTGGTTTTAAGAGAAAACTCTTAGCTAAAAAGTTTTACTGCTATTTAGGAGAACTCTTAGTGGTAAGATAAAATGTTTTGTGAATATGGGCCCAGATGTGTATGCATGGGCTAATGAAACTTTGACTCGACTTGAACTTCTTTCAAAACACGGAATCAATCAGCAATGAATCGGCTGTTTGCTGTGAGGTGCGCTGTGTTCCGCCTAAAATGTAAGTGACCTAATATTATTGTATGTCCTTATTGAACTGTTTATAGAACTATTAAACAATCGTAATGGTGAAAACGTTGTGTGATGTTGCCTAACTAACTGTATAAGCAATAA
>NW_015542555.1:889285-889754 GCF_001515605.1 Sinocyclocheilus anshuiensis
CAAACGTCAGTTTCATCAGATGTTTATGCGTGGGCTAATGAAACTTTGACTCAACCGATTCGTTCAAAACACGGAATCAATCAGCAATGAATCGGCTGTTTGCTGTGAGGTGCGCTGTGTTCCGCCTAAAATGTAAGTGACCTAATATTATTGTATTTTTATATCGAACTGTTTATAGAACTATTAAACAGTCGTAATGGTGAAAACGTTGTGTGATGTTGCCTAACTAGCTGTATTTTAAATATAACAACTTTCAATTTTCAACTCAGGATGCTGAGTTTCTTAGTGTTGCGTGTTTTGATTTCTCCTGGAGAGAGACTGTGTGAGCCTCGCCTCAGCAGCACAACTTATTCCGTCAATAGATGCATTATATACAGTAGCTATATCCACTATTCGCCACTTACTCTAAATGTAATAAAATCAAAACAATACTTGTGTTTTGGTGTTAATGAAGCGTAAATGTCGAGCC
>NW_015542555.1:890203-917635 GCF_001515605.1 Sinocyclocheilus anshuiensis
GGCCTGCGATCGGACGCCGAGGTTGCTTTGTTTCTTCTCGATAGGTGAGTAACACTGTGTCTGCGCCGCAACAGCTAAAGTCTGTCAAGTACACTGGACGCGACAAAGTGACTATTGAAAATCATTTGAAATTTGTGTCAATACGTCATAAATAGAACGCAGCAGCAGTTTTCTGTCGGGGATTTGTTGTGTCGTGCCGCACCGCATCCAGAGTAGACCATAGATATGTATATATATCTATGGTGTAGACAGCATTATAATGAGATCTATAGTATTTTGTCGCGCCGCGCCACTCGCGTCCGGTGTAGACAAGCCCTGGAATCTATGTGCCGGGGCTCAGCCCCGGACGGCCCCGGCCCAATTTAAACCCTGAATGTAACTGTAATCAGTGTTACATTTTGTTGTATAGGTGGCAGTGAAAACTGCCAGAAAGCCAGAGAACATGAAATATATCAACATTGTAAGTAGGCAATGCTTACTGTTTTTTTTTTTTCAGTGCAATCCTTATTTGGGATGCACCTCCATCTAACAGTGATCTTTTTTCTAGTCTGGTCATCCCACACCCCTTCCATTAGAGGTCGGCCTGTTAATCCTGGTCAACAGGGAGCCCAAAGCTCCAGAGATCATTCAGCTGCTGGACTGGCAAGACCAAACTGAATATTACATCATGGTCATGGAGCGCCCGTTACCCTGCGAAGATCTGTGGAACTACTTGAGGCGTCACCGTGGCATCCTCAAGGAGGAAACAGCACGGTTCATCATGGCACAAGCAACGATGGCCGCTCACATCTGCTGTCAACGAGGAGTGTTTCACCGTGACATTAAGCTGGAGAACCTGCTGATGAACCCCGAAACCCTCGAGGTCAAGCTGATCGACTTCGGGTGCGGGGATCTCCTGAAAGACTCTGGCTATAAAAGATTCTATGGTACGTATTATGCATCAAACCTGTAGTTTGGGAAAAAAAATGTTTTAAATTAAATAACACCATATATTTTTAGCATGTTTCAAATATTAGAAAACATGCTGTAGTATTTCAAGCTTGCCCATCAGGCAAAATCTTTTTTCCTCAGGCACACGAGAGTACTTCCCTCCTGAGTACTGCGTGAGGCGCAAGTACCATGGGAGACCAGCTACTGTGTGGTCTCTGGGAGTGCTGTTATTCATCATGATGTGTGGACGCTATCCACAACCCAGAGACCTACACACGATTGAGCACGACATCTGGTCTGAGCCTGGCTTGCCGGACGGTAAGATGCCATTTATTACAACAAAGACCAACAGTAGTTCAATCATACAAAACAAGGAAACAAGGCTGGCAAAGTAATATACAAGCCAAGTAGCTTTATAAAAGTTAGATAATGCGGATAATACAGGAATTATACCTTCTGTGTAAAGAAGTTTGAAGTAATAATCTGACTCTCTCGTCTCTTTCTCTCTTTCATCGTTTTTGCACAGATTGCTGCCACCTGATTCAGTCTCTCCTGCAGCAAAACCCAAGCCAGCGGATTGATCTGAGGGAAATCCTGCTACATGAATGGTTTAAGGTATTGAGTTTCAACGATTTAAGATATATTCATTACATTACGTTACATTTTCCCTAAAAATTTCTGTTCTTTAAAAATTGTTTATTTTTATATTGTTCCAGTTCGCCGAATAAGACGTAAAGAGGAAAATGTAAATAGTGCAAATGAAATGTAAATATTACTTGCACTATTTACTGCCACAGTTCCAGGGTTCCTCAAGTCAGCTTAGCGTCTGGTGGCCTGACATGAGTGCCGATCCCTCCGTGCCTTAGCATCTTGCAGGGCTGGCGAGCCTTGGTAGCGTCTGGCGCCTTGGCTTGTGGCAGTAATGTTAGCGTCTGCTGATATTACTTGCCTAGGGACAGTGCAACAATTCCCTCTCACAGCCGTCTGTATGACAGAGCTTCATGTCATGGTCAGAATCCCAGAATTCCTCATTTGGCCGTCCCAGAGGTTCCTATGAAAGCCTCTCCTGCCACGGCTGTCCCAGAGGTCTCTGCATCGGCTGTCACTGAGTGTCCGGTCTCGGCCTCTCCACCCCTTAGCTTAGCATCTGGTGTCTGGGTGGTCCCTCAATGCATCCCCCTTTGCATCCTGCGAGGCTGCCAAACCCTGGTAGCTTCTGGCTCCTTGGTTTGAGGCAATCATATCTGCATCTGGTGTAAGTATTACTTGCATATGGTGACCACATATGTAAATGCAATGTACATAGTATAAAAAAAATTATGTAAAAGCACTTAAAAGCAATTTATGTAAGCAATTAGAGGCAATGATATATTGGAGGATATAATTTTGTACTTGAATGTTTTTTAAATAACTTTATGTACTCAGAATCATTCATTTTGTATATGAATATATTTATTTTTTTTATTTTTTCAACTTTGTGTATTCAGAATCACTCAAATGAAATGTGTATTAATAAACTTGCTATAATATAATACTGATGCCTTGATTAAATTGTTTTCATAAAATTTTGTTCATGGCAGCAGAATGTCTTGCAGGTGAAGGGGAAAAAATTAATAATTTTGATTGCAACTGTATATAAATGAACAGTGTACTTCTTTTCTATTTTACCTGGACCCTGATATTCCTGTTTATTTTTCAGCAAAAGTCAACAATCATGTTTTCTCTTACTTTATAAAACCACCTTCATTTGTAGGCTATGTTAATCTGTAAGTGCAAGTGTAGTGTTCTTTTGCTTAAACATTGGTATGTTGTTAAAAGGGGAAAAACTAATATGGAAACTTTTTATTATATTTTATTTTTTATTTCACTTTTTTGTCATGTCTACCACATATTTATACATGGTATGTATCAAAACATTTATTTTGCATAAAGCAATCAGTGAAATATTAATAATGAACCTTACATTTGTTGTCTATAAGCTTGTCTATAAGCTTTTGTCTATAAGTACATAACACTTTCATTTTAATGAAATACACAGCAAGGAAGGTTAAAATAACTTGTTTCACATCAACACATTGAGTACTATTCACACATAAATAAAATGAAGGAATAAATGATCAGCTTAGTTACTAATTCTCACATAAGATGGAAATAAATAACTTTTTAATGCATTTTAATGACAAATGATAGCCATTTTAAAACGGTTCAATTTTAAAATATACTTAAAATAATAAAATAGTACATTAAATATCATGCATATTTTAAATTGCATTTTGTTGTTTTGACTTTATCTATTTGTCAGTTAAGTTAAAAACTGCCATTGTACAGTTCACTCATTATGCCAACCAATCAGGCTTTTGACTTTTTTTTTAAAGATCTACCCCCTTTCCAACATGCCACTCAGTAGATGTAAGTAAGACGTAAGCAGAGGTAAGGCTGACTGTCATTGGGCAGTGAGACATATAACAATTTTCATTATAAATTTTGGAGAGCATTGCAATTACAGAAAGACTTTGCAAACATATTAGCTTATTAGGGCTGGACAGTCAATGACAGGATTTAGATAAAGTTGGATGAGGCACACTGTCACTCAACGGCATGGTCCTGTTAGGTTGTCATGGCAACCAGATGCATTGCAGGCTTATTTCAGCCTGGTGCGCGAAGGCTAGCCTGTCTGGTCTGATCACAGAGAAGAGCTACTGTAGCTCAAATTGCTTCAGGTGTCAGAACACACAGTGCATGGCAGTTTGCTGCATATGGGTCTGCATAGCCCAGTGGCATGTGAGCATGTGCCTCAATGGACATGTGAGCGTCAGAAATGGACAATGGAGGAATAGAAGAAGGTTACCTGGTCTGATAAATCACATTTTTCTTTTAGATCGGGTGGATGGCTGGGTGCATGTGTATTGTTTAAATGAGAAAGTGGAAGAATGAGGAAGAAAGCAGGCTGGTGGAGGCAGTGTTTTGACAAATGTTCGGGAATGGTTTAAGGAACAAAGTGTTCAAGGTGTTTCTTTGGTCATCACATTCTGCAGATTTCAATCTGATTCAGCATCTATAGAAAGTGCAGGACAAACCAATCCAATCCATGTAGGCCCCACCTGGTACAGGACTTAAAGGATCTTCTGCCAAATGTCTTGGTGCCAGAGACCACAGGACATGTTCAGAGCTCTTGTGGAGTCCATGCCTCGATGTATCAGAGCTGTTTTGGCAGCACCAGGGGGACCTACACAATATTAGGCAGGTGGTTTCAAAGTTGTGCCCGATAAAGGATAAAATAACATCTCTGCACTAAGAATCTAAACCACAGCCAATTATAATTGCTGTTAATTAGAAAATGTATGAATTCAGGAATTATGACTTATGTTCTGTACGACTTGAGAGACCGTCCTCAGACCAAATGATCAAAGTTTTAAGGTTATAATGTTTATGTTTAAAACGTTAAAAACCACAGAAACGCAATGCAATGGTCAAAGACATCCATCTATAGCAAATCCACATAGGAAAACAACTGAAAAACAGCGCGGGCGGACACTAAAACAATTTTGTGTTCACATGACACGACAGTAGCTTAAGGTTTCTCAGAGTTACCTCTTAAAAGTGGCCTTTTGTTTTGATTGTAGGTAAATATCCATTTCATCCAGGCTTCAACAACAGCTTCAGATGTTTCAGTGAGTGAACGTCTGAACGAAGGCGAATCGATTCACCGTTTTGTTTTTGGCTGAAAAAGAAAGAACCGACTCAAAACTATGATTAGTTCAGAAATGAATGGCATCGCCGGCTTAGTCGACAGAAATACGTGACAGAAGGGAAAACGTTTCTTAAGTCACAGTGCGTACACTCATACAGCAACACACTGACTGAAACAGCGTTATTGTGGCAAAACACAGTGATGGGTTCCACTTCAAGATGAACACTGTTGAAATAAGCTTGTACTGCTTATGGAATCTACATAATTAGTCTTTTTAAGGATGTAAATTAGAAGGTAAATGCAGCATAAACCTCTAATCTCAACCTAAATGCCACTGAATCTCACGAATAATGCACTTAAAGCAGTTGCATTATTGATATCCTTCACAAATGACGGATATACTTCAGGACCTCCCTCATCAAACAAGACATTTGACTTTCTGAACTTCACAATGTGATCAAATCAATCATTTTAATCACTTGGTTTTTATAAACTAGTCAATAACGAAACTGGCTTATCTCTATATCATCACATACCGACCATCATTCATTCTCATTCTCATTGAATGAATCTTCACCAACAAAGTAATCCAAAGATCAGTCACACTGTTATTGCCTTCTCTGTCAAGTTACTAGACTATGAAACAACTCTAAACTATTAATCAGCAGTTTTTCATACAGTAAATAAAAGTGAACACAAACGGTTTTGCAAGGCCTTGCGGCACCTCGCTTGATTGGAACTTGGAAACTGTGAGATGAAATATCCACAGAACAAGAAATTATTACAAATATCAGCACAAAATTGCACACTATATAATAGCTGCAATATGGAGTTCAGAGGGCACTGCTAGTGCTGAGGAAGGGAGTCTGTCTTTACACAAAACTTGGATTAACATACTACATATTATCAGTTTTGGTATGAGTACTACTGGTGACATTGTCATTAGTATTCAAGATCATGTCTAGCTCAGTGACAGCTCAGTCACGCAACATTTCTTCTTGCACCACGATGCAAAGCTCTTCAGAGACTTTGTGATCTGTTTCAAGGCTAAAGTGCAGTGCATTTTTGGGAGAAGGGCTGCTGCACGGAAACATCTGAAAAGCCACTGGGAGCTATGACTGTTGCTCTGTCTGGCTCTGGAACTGAGGGACCCCATGTGGAGAGACATGCAAAGACACAGCACCCCTGTAGACAGAGCGGCTCATGGGCCGTGCAGAAACTCACAGCTCAGTGCTCATGTAGCAACAGACATACTGAACCAGTGATGAATGTGGTGACTGTAATGTAATTGTGAATGTGTATGATTTTTATTTGCATATCACAGACATTCTGAGAGAGAGAGAGAGAGAGAGAGAGCTTTTTTGTTATAAATTAAATTGTTTTAACTGCAAATAGAAGCTCAGTGTTTTATCTTTATATAAACAGGCTAAATGGATTAACTATTTTAAGATAGTAAGAACAGGTTGAACCCAAAACAACCCTATATGGAACAAAACAAGAACAGAATATTTTATTAGAATTTAATTAGATTATAAGTAGGCTATTTCTCAGTATTATCTTGATACTTCTTGGTATCTTGATAACCAGTTTGATGGCTCTAAAAACCATCTGTTGTGTAACTGCTCCATCTACTGAACAAATTGCATTCGTAAACGTGCAGAAAATCCAAAATGCCTAAATAAAAGTCCCACATTAAAGGTCTCTCGGCTCTATTAAATCATATGTTTTTTATTCATCTATTAATTTTAATTAAATCATACTTTGTAAAATAAAATAATAGGCCAAAACTCATAAGAATAGCCCATCCTATCAAAATGGCATTCTTGTTGTGCTTCCATGAAATAAAACTACGCATTACCTGTAGATGGCGCCGTTTGAGAACAATCAAACACCTGTAATAAACATGATTTATCACGAGTAGGGATCCTTCAGGAATTAATATAACAAAACATGATAGTATAATCATATAATATACAAAAACAAAATAAAGTTGTTATCGTTCAGGGAGGCACCTATTGTCAACCAGCTGTTATGTGTTTCCTTGTAAAATTGTGCCATGTTTACGCCCAATCATAATTACTGAAATTATTGTTACTACTGCAAAACAATAAGATATTAATCTTTTATCTTATTCAAATAGTATTAGAGGCTTACACAATCTGTAATTTGTTACATATGCCATGCCGTGGCTAATAAAGTTACCACAGCGTTGCTGCAGTAATATCTGTAGTAGCTGTGGTATTTTGGCATAGTTACCCATAAACGCTCTCTCTCTCTGTCATTATATACAAGTATGTAAGGAGAGCAAGTCCAGACTGAACTATGGGTGTGACGAACAGAAAATAGGCGTTGCTTTTGTCATTCAGGAGTAAAATGAAAAGAGAGACAAGCTAGACGTGATTTTGACGGCCGGCCACATGAAGACTCGCTTCGGATCCAGTCGCTCTGTGTAAATCCGGACTCTACTAGAAACACGAACCCACTCCGAATCGCTCGGATATAAGACACGTACAAGGATTTGTCATGAAAAGGCGAGAAAAGGATCTAAAATAAGGTATATTTATATGACATATGCACCATATTCAAGTGCTCAGATTTCACGTTGGTTTGTTTACACGCTGCGCTACAGACGCGACGCGACGCTCTCCTATTAAAATGAACGAATAAAATAAACGAATCCGCGGGCTGGGGCTTGCTTGCAGTGTAGAGCTTTTCGTTGATTATAATGGGAGCTTTCTGGTTTGACGCGTCGCGTCTCTGTCAGTGCAGTTATGAAGTGCCTTGAGTCTTGGCTTGATTTTAGTCGTTTGTTACAAATGTAAAGCATAACGTTGGTTATATTTTAACCTTTTAACTAGTCACGTTGGTTTGTTTACACGCTGCGCTACAGACGCGACGCGACGCGACAAGCTGGAGCTCTCCTAATAAAATAAACGAATCCGCGGGCTGGGGCTTGCTTGCAGTGTAGAGCTTTTCGTTGATTATAATGGGAGCTTTCTGGTTTGACGCGTCGCGTCTCTGTCAGTGCAGTTATGAAGTGCCTTGAGTCTTGGCTTGATTTTAGTCGTTTGTTACAAATGTAAAGCATAACGTTGGTTATATTTTAACCTTTTAACTAGGTTAACAAGCTCAGTAGTTGTCTACAACAAACAATCTTCTCTGTCAGTGCAGTCATGAGGAACCTTGAGTCTTGGCTTGATTTTAGTCGTTTGTTACAAATGTAAAGCATAACGTTGGTTATATTTTAACCTTTTAACTAGGTTAACAAGCTCAGTAGTTGTCTACAACAAACAATCTTCTCTGTCAGTGCAGTCATGAGGAACCTTGAGTCTTGGCTTGATTTTAGTCGTTTGTTACAAATGTAAAGCATAACGTTGGTTATATTTTAACCTTTTAACTAGGTTAACAAGCTCAGTAGTTGTCTACAACAAACAATCTTCTCTGTCAGTGCAGTCATGAGGAACCTTGAGTCTTGGCTTGATTTTAGTCGTTTGTTACAAATGTAAAGCATAACGTTGGTTATATTTTAACCTTTTAACTAGGTTAACAAGCTCAGTAGTTGTCTACAACAAACAATCTTCTCTGTCAGTGCAGTCATGAGGAACCTTGAGTCTTGGCTTGATTTTAGTCGTTTGTTACAAATGTAAAGCATAACGTTGGTTATATTTTAACCTTTTAACTAGGTTAACAAGCTCAGTAGTTGTCTACAACAAACAATCTTCTCTGTCAGTGCAGTCATGAGGAACCTTGAGTCTTGGCTTGATTTTAGTCGTTTGTTACAAATGTAAAGCATAACGTTGGTTATATTTTAACCTTTTAACTAGGTTAACAAGCTCAGTAGTTGTCTACAACAAACAATCTTCTCTGTCAGTGCAGTCATGAGGAACCTTGAGTCTTGGCTTGATTTTAGTCGTTTGTTACAAATGTAAAGCATAACGTTGGTTATATTTTAACCTTTTAACTAGGTTAACAAGCTCAGTAGTTGTCTACAACAAACAATCTTCTCTGTCAGTGCAGTCATGAGGAACCTTGAGTCTTGGCTTGATTTTAGTCGTTTGTTACAAATGTAAAGCATAACGTTGGTTATATTTTAACCTTTTAACTAGGTTAACAAGCTCAGTAGTTGTCTACAACAAACAATCTTCTCTGTCAGTGCAGTCATGAGGAACCTTGAGTCTTGGCTTGATTTTAGTCGTTTGTTACAAATGTAAAGCATAACGTTGGTTATATTTTAACCTTTTAACTAGGTTAACAAGCTCAGTAGTTGTCTACAACAAACAATCTTCTCTGTCAGTGCAGTCATGAGGAACCTTGAGTCTTGGCTTGATTTTAGTCGTTTGTTACAAATGTAAAGCATAACGTTGGTTATATTTTAACCTTTTAACTAGGTTAACAAGCTCAGTAGTTGTCTACAACAAACAATCTTCTCTGTCAGTGCAGTCATGAGGAACCTTGAGTCTTGGCTTGATTTTAGTCGTTTGTTACAAATGTAAAGCATAACGTTGGTTATATTTTAACCTTTTAACTAGGTTAACAAGCTCAGTAGTTGTCTACAACAAACAATCTTCTCTGTCAGTGCAGTCATGAGGAACCTTGAGTCTTGGCTTGATTTTAGTCGTTTGTTACAAATGTAAAGCATAACGTTGGTTATATTTTAACCTTTTAACTAGGTTAACAAGCTCAGTAGTGTCTACAACAAACACTCTTACTTTGAAGCAAAACTTTGGGAATGTGTTAAAAGATCTTGCGCTAAATTAATTAGATACTTAGTCACGTATCTATATGTGTCATTAATATTTTTTACTACAAGAAAGCAATTCTAGTAAATAAGGCTGTAATATATTAGAAGTAGCACAGTAAGCAGTAACCTATAACCAGTACCGATTATCTATCTATCTGTCTGTCCATCATTCTATCTGTCTGTCTGTCTGTCTGTCTATAAAGCAGCTTATCTCAGTGATGGGTAGTTAGATAGACATAAGCTGAATAGGCACTGTATGTATATTTAATGTAATTCTTTTTGTCTTTTTTGTTGTTCTTTCTTTAGGCCTCTGGCATTTTCTGTCTTTCTTGCTTTCTTTTAAAATCCAGCATAATGCTGCGTAAGTTCAGTTCAGAGGGTTCGTTGTTGGAGCTGGATTTCCTGCCCTGGGGGGATAGAGATGGGACCCTGGACACCTTGGATGATCTGCCAGATGGAGCCTCAGCATCCTATCCTTGCACCCCAGATGCAAAGTCAGGGAGTGCTGGAAAGGGGGCGCTTAAGAGAGATTACAGCATTAGTATGGAAAATCTGGCCGATTTGGAGAAGGACTCTGGTTTACTGAAAGTGACAAATCTTAATGAGAGTTTTAAAGCGTACAGTGACAGCCAGCTCACTGGCAATGCCAAAGGCAGCTGTGAGAGTGTGGGAAAGTGTGAAGGCCAGCCCCACTCCCCATCATCCACACTGAAATCCGGCCATATGCCCGTCTCCCCAAAACCTCCCCTCTATCACCGACAGCAAGCTCGGGCCAAACTGACAGCTGCTAAATTACACCTTAAAAGTTTGTTTGGACAGGTAAGTTGGGAGACTTTCTTTAGAGTATAGTTAATGAAGTTCATAAAACTATTTTAAAAATCACATGTTGACAATTTGAAGTTCATCAGGACACAATTATGAAGATTTTTCTTCTGGTCCAGTTGAATTATTATTAATATTTTTTAAACTTTTTTTTATATATATTTTTCCAAATATAGCATTTTTGGATGTTTTTAACAACAAACACTACTGTTCAAAAGTTTTTAAAACATTTTTGAAATGCGTCTCAAGCTCACCTAGTCTGCATTTATCTGATCAAAAATACAGTAAAACAGTAATATTGTGTAATATTATTACAATTTTAAATAACTGCTTTCTATTTTTATGTATTTTAAAATGTAATTTATTCCTGATATCAAAGCTGAATTTTCAGCATCATTACTCCAGTCTTCAGTGTCACATGATCCTTCAGATATCATTCTAATATGCTGATTTGCCGCTCAAGAAACATTATTATTATTATTATTATTATTATTAAAGTTGAAAACAATTGTGCTCCTTCATATTTTGTGGAAACATGACACTTTTTACATTTTTGATTAATAGAACAGCATTTTTTTTTTTTTTAATTGAAGTATTTTGTAACATTATACATTTCCTGTCATTTTTTATCAATTTAATGTGTCCTTGCTGAGTAAAATTAATTTCTTCTAGAAAGAAAATATTACAGATTCCAAATATTAAACAGCACTTTAATTCTAATTTGTTTTTGTAACACACCCACACACGTGTATTTTTTAAACATTTTTTTAATATATCTATTTTATAATATATTTTATTTTTGTTTCAAAAATATTTACAACAAATGGTCTTATGTTTGTAATTTGCAACAACATCTGGAAATTTAACCACTGTAGTGTAAATCCATGACGGCTATATTCATAATTACTTGGAAAATTATGGCATAGCGCGCAAGACCTCACTGATTAATTTATCATTGTCCACCCATTCTAACTGAGGCCAAGACAATATTTGTCAGCCAGCTGGATAACAGTACCTCCTTTAAGTCCGCCGAATTTGGGGAAAAAATGTTACTTTAAACATCACAGAAACCGATAAATAGAAGATCATATAACAGTGTAAGCACTGGACTGATATGGCAAAACACAGTTCCTTCAGCTGGTCTGAAACTTTCTCACACTGGCCGGGGGCCACTGAACCATCTTTGTTGTTGAACCCTGTTTATATTTTGTACAGTACAAGATGTCTTTCACATACACCAGGAGCAGCAGGACTTCAGCACTGCTTATTCAGAACTCACAAGCCAAGTGTGATGAAGTCAAAGACATGAATGCAATTGTATTAGTCAAGCTCACTTTGAATCAGTTTTACCCCTTGAGATATAATGTTGCTTTGTCCAAACAGTAAAAGGAGAAGCAAGCTCTGAAAGGGGAACTGAATGTTCTGGTGTTGTATGAGGGAATCACACTATTGATGCAAATGCGTGTGTGTGTTTTTTTAAACTACAGTATTGTCGCAAGAAATCGCGAAGAGATACTGTGGAACAAAAACGTTCATTCTTTGAAATATTTTGGCATCTGATAGATCTGGCTTTGTGAGAATGCTTTCCATGACGTTTGTTTAAGTCATGGAACATTTGTGTAAATTATACTTCCTTAATAAAGTCTTGAATCAAGTCATATCATCATGACAGTGTTATGCATATCAGTGACCTCTTACCTTTTTTTTTTCTTCACACAAGGGTTCACCGCAGTCCTCACATTCGAATCTGGCGAGTGCAGAGCACAGTGCGAACGTAACCAGGTTAAATCAGTCACATATTTTCTCAATTTCATCTTCATTTCACTTTTGGCCTATTCTCTGTCCGCCACTTGCAAAACAACCCCTCCCCGGCCCTTTATTTTGGCCCACTGTTATTGATTCCACACATTTTTTTCTGGATATCTTTGTAACGTATCCTCTCACACTCTTGTCTCTCTCAGCGCTAAAGAGAGGCGTTCTCGAATGCCTTTCCTCAAGCAGTGGAGTCAGGTGGGCCACGGCAGAGCTCAACTCAGCAGGGAGGAGATGGAAAGTTGGGCCAAGTCCCTTGATGCTTTGCTGGAAAGCAGAGGTGAGCGCTCGAGTCGCCAGGCAGCTGGTCAAAGGACGCTTGAATTGTAATATTTCGCAATAGATTTACTGTACTTTTGATTAAATAAATGCAACTTTTGAACAGTTGTGTATAAGTCAGGTTGGTTTGTGTTCAGTATAATTCTGTGGTTCAGTGATGAAACCCATTTATTACATCATTGAAACACCCTTGAAACGGCTTCCTCTTAACATTGAGGAACCACTTTCATGTGTAGCTCCAGGCATGAGTTTCCGGAGAATTCCCAAACAACATGAAACGATATGAAGAAACTAGATAACGGAACAATGAGCTTTTCCCCCAGAGGCTGAGAGCGCAGATGTGTAATTGCACAGATTAAACCACCAAGATTGTTACATTTTCAGAAGGAAATGAGAGTGGGGCTTGTTTGTCGCATGATGCCAGGCTTTTGTGAGTGGCTGACAGGGTTAAAAGAGTCCAAGCACAAGGTCTCTAGATATGATTCAAGTCCCTCGAGTGAAAGGTTCAGGCAAAAAAATGTTAGTTGGCTTTCTTAGAGAAGTAGTAGCAGAGAACTGCATGATTTTGGGGTATCATTGAAGTTCGTAGCATAAAGTGTTGAAGCTTTGTACTTCCTGAATATGGTTGGGAGCAATAATAAATAAGCAATAATAAGCCTTAGAAAGCACCAATGATAATTATTGCTGACCTCGAATGTAAGAATGAAATGCATGTCTCATAACAAGTTCTAAGAAACTGTAAGCTTTTATTGTGATGTGTAAACAGTGGACTAATAGCGGATATGGTTTTGCTTGATACCTGACGTCATGGTTCCAGTGATTTTCATTTTTTTTATTATTAATAGGACTTAATGATTAACAGCATCTCGTCATTTACAGCTCTTGGACAGCTGTTGAACTGAGAAAAGTAGTATTGACCATTTTTTAATTTTGTTTTATTATTATTATTATTATTTCTGTTCTGTCCCTTAATTGGAAGTAGTTTATCAGTGTGACAGACCTCATAAAAATCTAATAATACACTTATGTACATGAAGCACAGTTTGCAGTCACAGCTGACACAGTTTGGAAAAGTATAATATGCAGTGAGAAATTCAGTCTATTCTGTGTCACTGCTGTTTTGGAAAATAATACTCTACATATAAACATAATTGGAGCTTTCTTTGAATAGGGTGTTGTTTAATTGGGAAAAAAAACATAAATCCCATGTTCTTCAGAGAGAGGTCTATTAGAAATGTATATATTTTTTAATTATAATTTTTTAGCTTTGAAAATGTTAAGGCTGTGATACCTCTTAAATTATAAAACTTTAAATTATACCATATCATACTTTTCATGTAATCTGTTGAATTGATATTCAGTTTATTGTAGAATTTATTTAGTTGTATTAACATTAGTTTTAACTTACCAAAGCCATAAGCTTCAGTATATTGAATTGATATTACATGAATTTTCCATAGTACAACATTTCTGAAAGCAACATAGCAACATTTCTAAAAAAAATGTGACACCCAATATGTAACATCCTTTGGTCTGTTTCTACAGCATGATGGGAAATAAATAATCTCATTATATTTTTGCAGTTATTACAAAAATTATAGTGTTGACTGTGATTGACTCAACCATTCAAACCGTATAATATTGTTTAAAAAAATTAAACGCATTCTGAATTTTATGGAAATTATATTTATCAGTAACTATAAACTTAGTTTTTAAGCTTTGCATTATTTTAAATGAATAAAAAAAAAATAAGCCAATACCATAATTTATTTTACTTATACATTTTAAATTGAAGTTCAGTACTTTTGTGCCATATTTATTTATGCCAGTACATAGGGTCAAGCTTATGGAGGACTAAACCTGCAGAAATGAAAAACAAACACATAAATAAATATATATAGATAGGTGGATGAATGAATGAATGAATAAATAAAAAAATAAATAAATGTAATAATAGGAAAATAAAGGAATAAATTATTTGATAAAACAAAAATTAATTATTTGTAATAAAATTTAATCCTTTATTACCTTTTTTATTACCTTTTTTCTTTTATTATTTTCAGTATTTATTTTTACATGCATTTTATTCTTTTAAACTTTTATTTTCTTGTTTTAATTTTATTTTTAAAATTGTTTATTTTCACATTTATTTATTCCCACATGTATTTATTTCCAGATGTATTTATTTATTATTATTATAAATATTATTATTTGAATGATTTTGTGAACTGTGTGGTGAGTGTGTTTTGGTGTCTGGACTGGTTGAAATGTGGGAACAGCAGTATGTTGTAAGTCCAGAGCCCTGCCCCCGTCCGACTTCTATTTTCTCACTTCAGAGTGTCGCAACCTGCAGTTTAAGGGTTTTGAGAAAATCAGAGGGAAGGAAGGTATGTGGTGTGAGATAAACCCTCAAGATATCCCTGTCCAAAGCTTTTTCTTTCCTGATTTTTGTGGCGAGTGTTATGTGACGTGTGTGGGTGTATGGCAGAACATGCATGTGAACACGGCATCTGAGCCTCTACCCCCCATTTGTAAATAGAAATAGCTGTTTTTTCCCCCCAAAGTTAATTACGGTTCTTTCTCTTCTCACCTGTCTTCTCTTCAGTGGGCGTCACAGTCTTTGAAGCATTCCTGCGGTCTGAGTTCAGTGAGGAAAACCTGCAGTTCTACTCGGCCTGTGAGCAGTACAGTCAGTCATCCAACAAATTCAGCCTGCAGAGACGGGCAAAAATTATTATTGAGACTTACATCCAGCCCGGTGCTCCCAGAGAGGTAGATTTATCCAAATTTGTTTACAGCATTAAAAATATTGCCTCCAAAATGTCCAAGCTGCTTTTTCTCATGTAATGAAAATAAATGGGGACTGGGGCTGCTGAACGTATAAATGTACCATAGCAATAGTCCATCTGACAACTTCATTATTTTTGCAAATTTCAATAATGCCACAGACATTTCAAACTTAGCCTTTAAATTTCGGTCCCTTTCTCACAAATCTATCATATGATTCAAGAAGAGTTAATAATTTTTGAAGAGTAAATAAGCTTGATAGTCCCAGTGACTGTTTATAAAAGCAAAATAAATTCTGGTCCTTTCCTTACACAAATTTGTCATATGACTACAGAAGACTTAATGCAATATACAAATATTTTTGTATAATTTAAAAAATGTATTTTATTTATTTTTTTTTTGGAGCTTGATAGTCCTATTATAAAAGCAAAGTAAATTTCATCACACAAATCTCACATGACTTCAGAAGACTTAAATAGAAAAATATATAGCACTTTTTTATGTAATTAATTTTTTCTTTTTTCTTTTCTTTTCTTTTCGTTTTTAGAGCTTGATAGTTCCAGTGCGTATTATAAAAGCGAAGTAAATTTCGGGCCTTTCCTTGCACAAATCTGCCATATGACTTCAGAAGTCTAAAGTATATATAGAACATTGTAAAAGTAAAAACAAAAATGAATGTTATTTTTATTTATGTCTTTAATTAATTGTATTTCTTTATTTCTTTTTTTGGAGCTTGATAGTCCTAGTGCAAAGTAAATTCCTCACACAATTCTATCATATGACTTGAGAAAACTTATAGCAAAAAAAATATAGCTAAATAAAATAAATGTATAGCTAAAAAATATAGCATTTTGGTATAATAATGGGGGGGGGGGGGAATATTCCTGGTGCGTATTATAAAAGCAAAGTAAATTTTGGTCATTTCCTCACACAAATCCATCATATGACTTTAAAAAACTTAAATAATATAACATTTTTGTATAATATTCCACCTCCTGGTAGAATGACCTGCCCAACTCAATCCTGAGTCCTTAGCCATCTTCAAGAAACGGCTAAAAACACATCTATTCCATTTTTATTTGACCCTCTAACTCTAGCACCCTCTATTCTAATTCTATTTGATCTATTTGTTGACTTGACCCTCTAATACTTGCTCTCTCTGTTCATTCTCTAACTGCTTGTTTTCTTAAAAAAGGCCTCCAACACTAGCTTTCTCTATTCTTTTTCTATTCTATCTACTTGTATTCGTAAGTATATACAGGTGCATCTCAATAAATTAGAATGTCGTGGAAAAGTTCATTTATAGATGCACCTGTACAGTATATATATATAAACCTTGCTACGTGTACTGCGTTAGGCTAACCGAGACTTGTCATAGCACTTGCATATCATTGCTCTTTTGTTGGTTTTGATTGCTTCTATTGTCTTCATTTGCAAGTCGCTTTGGATAAAAGCGTCTGCTAAATGACTAAATGTAAATAATATAATATTAATTAATTTGTTTGCCTTTTTGGGAGCTTGACACTCTGTCCCACTCTCTGTTATAAAAGCATCATTTTGAATATCCTTCAGTGTATCATTCTTGTGTGAATATTTGTGAACTGAATTTCTTTCCAACACTTTTAGGTGAACCTGGACAATAAGACGAGAGAACTGACCCTAGAGCTCCTCAAAGCCCCCTCTCACACTGCTCTCTCACATGCTCAAAGGCGCATCTACTGCCTCCTGGAAATGGACTGTTACCCCCGTTTCCTCCAGTCGGAGATCTACCTCACGCTACTGAGGGATTCATATTAAAACAAGTGTCCAAAAGCAGGGTCATCCTAAAACCTGAACGGACATCATGCCTGGACAGTGGAGACGGCAAACGTGTCTCTGTGATGAAAAAAAAAATCACCATAACTACTGAAGAACGTTTTAGT
The DNA here is from genome assembly GCF_001515605.1 of Sinocyclocheilus anshuiensis. Taxonomy (NCBI): domain Eukaryota; kingdom Metazoa; phylum Chordata; class Actinopteri; order Cypriniformes; family Cyprinidae; genus Sinocyclocheilus; species Sinocyclocheilus anshuiensis. The sequence continues at coordinate 907,188 of NW_015542555.1, forward strand.
AAAATAAAAAATGAAACTGTCGAGCAGGGATGAGGCGATTGTCATGAACTTGAATGTGTAGGGTCTAAAGCAGGGGTGCCCAACCCTGGTCCTGGAGATCTACCTTCCTGCAGAGTTCAGTTCCAACCCTGATCAAACAAGACTGGAAGTTTCTATGCCTAGTAAGACCCTAATTAGTTGGTTCAGGTGTGTTTGATCAGGGTTGGAACTGAACTCTGCAGGAAGGTAGATCTCCAGGACCAGGGTTGGGCACCCCTGGTCTAAAGGGTCATGCAATGGGGAAAGAAGTGCTAACATTTTACAAGTTTGATTTTTAGTTGCTAGTTTGAAACAATATCACTGGACTAAATGGCATGTTGACAGGCAACAAAGGGAAAAACACGTCTGGCAAGAAAGGGCTGTTCAGTGAAAGGCCAGAGCACTCGTTAGGGTCAGACCATTCTTTGACTCCAACTGTGACTACAAAGAAGCAGCACTAATGACTCATTCCTCAAATTTACTTTCCCATAAATAATTATATAATATAGTTTAGGGTGACCATACGTGCCATTTTCCCAGGACGCGTCCTGGCCAGGATTTCTATATTGCCTAAAATAGCTAGATTTAGGCTTTGTTTGCGTGTGCAGACCGATCGGTGTATGACATCAAAATACCTCGAGAGCATTTTGAAAGCATAAGGAACCGTCTGTATGGTATTTTGATGTCATGCACCGATCGGTCTGCACACGCAAGCAAAGCCAAAACCTAGATATTTTAGGCAATATAGAAATCCTGGCCAGGACGCGTCCTGGGAAAATGGCACGTATGGTCACCCTAATATAGTTAAATATTCAAACAAAAACTCAAGCTCTCAGCAAGACAAAATTCAAATAGACTGTTATCTAAACAAGCAATATGAACACAAGTACTTTAAATAAAAGTTGAAAACTTCCTCGAAAGCCTGACAGACGGCCAGTTTGAGTTTAAAATGTTAAAATGTATATTAGCATATTGTGATTTTATGATCACAGACTGCATATTAAAGCTGTACATGTCATTCATTTGAAGAAAATGTGACTAAAGACATGGAAATCAAAGGTCTATCACTGAGATTGGCCCTTTTTAAATCTAAATAATATGAACTGATGTTATTAAAAAGGGTTTTTGGTTGTTTTTTAGGTAACTGTAGAATTCAGTAAATGTCACACATACTTAAGTGACACTCTGTAGAGCGTGTTGCTGGGAAATGTCACAAGCTGACAGGTTTAAAATGCAGACACAGAGCAGGAACCTGCTTGACACCAGCGCTAATACCATCCCATAAACACGCATACATTTACAAGACTTCAGTTAAAGAGCAAATGATCTGAAGAGCACTGTATTCTTATTATTGTGCACAAACACCTGAAGAACATCACACAAATGTCCACTTGATCATCTGAGTGGGAATATTTTTAAAATGTATAGTCCAGATGAACGCACATAGTGAAGAGAATGAGAGGATGTGATGTGCTGTATGTATTTTAGTGGCTGTTGATGTCTGCCGTGACTGGCACACTGAAGACGGTACATGTATTATTACTGTAGACATGCTACTAAGAACCGCATGCACTAATGTTCTTGGTCAAATGTTCTCCAAGGGTTTAATCTGTTTGTTTGTGTATAATATAAATGATTTCCTTAAGGGAATGATGTAATTATGTGATCAGTGTACAAGAATGAGCATCAGTTTGACTGTCGGAGCATTTATGTTTGTTTGAGAGCAGCGATAAAAATGAATCGAACAGAACAAATATTCAACCATTTAATTTAATTTCCACAAAAACGTCTGTACTGTTGCATAGACCTGTTTGTGAAAAACATGATAAAAGATCAGATTATAAAATTGTGATTATAAAAGCACAAGCCATAAAGCTGAAATGTTTATAAATAGGACTGATAAAAAAAAGTTATAAATAGCTGCTGATGTTATTTTCATTAAAGGTCTTTATCAATTTTGTGGTTTAATAAAAATTCCTAAAAATAATTTCCCCCTCATTATTCTCACTTTTTTGCTATGTTCATTTCTGTTCTTAAAGGGATAGTTCACTCAAAAATGAAAATTCTGTCATTAATCACTCACCCTCATGTGGTTCCAAACTTGTAAGATCTTCAGAACCCAAATTAAGATATTTTTGATGAAATCCGAGAGCTTTCTGACCCTCCATAGACAGCAATGTAATTAACACGTTCAAGGCCCAGAAAGGTAGTAAGGACATCATTAAAATAGTCCATGTGACATCGGGGTTCAACCTTAATGTTATGAAGTTACGAGAATACTTTTTGTGCACGAAGAAATCAAAAATGACTTTATTCAACGATTCCTTCTCTTCCGTGTCAGTCTTCAATGTGCGTTCATGCATTCTTCTGCTTGTAAACAAAGCGAAGTTCATCTGGGTCCTACATCCAAAATTTTTTCGCTCAGAAAAAGTATTCTCGTAGCTTCATAAAATTAAGGTTGAAGCACTATTTTAAAGATCCTTACTACCTTTCTGGGCCTTGAACGTGGTAGTTGTGTTGCTGTCTATGCAGGGTCAGAAAGCTCTCAGATTTCATCAAAAATATCCTATTTTGTGTTTTGAAGATGAACGAAGGTCTTACAGGTTTGGAACGACATGAGGGTGAGTAATTAATTACAGAATTTAAATTTTTGGGTGAACTATCCCTTTACCATCTTCCGTCACCAGGGCCGCATGCTGCGATACTCTTGTTTCTGTCGGACCCATTGGGCCGTACAGCGGCTCTCCCCAACTGTCCAGGACCATCCGCCTCTCCCTCCGCCCCTCTCCATCCCAGCTGCTCCACCTTTCCTCCAGTCCTCTGCTCTGTTCTGTGACACTTTGGTCTGCAGCTCTTCTTTGCGGTCCTGGGGTGTTATGGAGGTCTGCTCCTGAACATGATCTTTCTTGGCGACGGCAATTGTCGGAAGAGACACAACCTGGCCTTGAAGATGCGGTCTGGAAAAGAAGATGAAAAACAATGAAAGATGGAGAGGAAGAAGCGGAACATTAAGCAGATGATTTCAGGTGAATTAGGAACAAGGCCAAGGCTGAGAAGAGAAGCAGCAAGTGAAATCAAACCTGTATCAGAACAAGAAGAAAGAAAATGATAAAGTAGGAACATGCACATACTGTATTTTCTGTTTTGAGTCAGAACTAGGCCCACACAGAACATACACACTTTTGTGATTTTTATTTTTTTATTTTTTGCACTGATTGTAAAAGAAAAATGCAAAATGGTTTGGATATAATAAAATGTTAAAACTGATCTGAGAATACTGGACTCTTAGCTGCAGCTGAAAGCATTATCATATTAAACAAAATATTGAATAAACCAGATTTTTCCATGTTTGTTTTTTTTTTTCATTCGGCTAACTGAAAAACATACTGAAAAATATGCAAATAATAAATAAAAGTTTAAGAAATCAAATGTTCACATCAATGTTTTCCCTTGTAAAAAGAAGTGCACTTAAAAAGAGTGCTTAAAATGAACATAAGAATATACTTAAGTGCAAACTGAATGTAGTATTTCTCAACACTTGACTGCATATTAAGTGCAATTATATGAAAATGCATTATAGTTTACATTTAATTAATTATATTAAATGCAACCATGTGAGTGTATTTTTGATCCACTTAATTAGGACGCACTTTACAACTAATTTCATAATTACTTTTATTGTCTTTGAAATACGGTTAAAGTGTACCACCAAATGTACTGACAAGCATTTATAGTAAACTAAAATATACTTTAATGTCATTTCCACAGAAACTTGTATGTATTTGTAATTATATATTTGTAATAATATTGCAATTTAGTACATTTAAAATATATTAACCTTAAATCTAATGTTGATTATTAAACTAATTAAAAAAAGATACAATTATAAAATACTTGACGTGCTTTAAGTCAATATTAAAATAAGTCTACTTTTTTAAGCATGACAAAAAAATAATCTTATAAAATATACTTTAAAAGTAAAACTTAAAAGTGATTTTTTAAAGGTGTACTTGTGTGTAAGTGTGTCTCTTTAAATGCATTTAAGCGGCCTTTTATTTCATTAATATTATCTGCAAGTACGATTGCATTAAAAGTATACTTCTAGACCTGATGTACATGACAAGTGCATATTCAATACAATTAAATACACTTCTTTTTTTTCACTAAACTTGGTCAGAGACTGTCAGAATTTTTGTCCTCCAAAAAATTTTAACAAGCATGACAGTATGGGGCGAATTATGCAGCAACTTTGCATGCTCTGGGTTAATGATTTGCTCAAATCCTAACCCTCAGTATGAGCTATAATAAAAGTGATGCTTGGCGTAGCGAACCTCATTAACAAACAAATTCAGCAGAAATCGCCAGTGCTTTCTGTGGAATTCTGTAGGTGTGGATTCTGTGGAGGCCTAGTCATTACCTCGCTCTCAATCCCTGGTGTTTTCTTCAGTATTCGCTTCCAATTCACATGTAAATAATACAGCAAGCAGCACCAGGTGAAAGTGACTCTCACAAAGGTTATGTGAGAAAAGCCCGACCTTTCTGAAGTGTGTTTGTGTTCCACTGCATCTGCTTTTGCCCCTGTGTCACACACTCTCTCACTGAGCTCTGCTTTCAGCCCTGAGGAAGCACACACAACAGCTACTAATGGTTTACTAATGTGGTTTCCTGTGGCCCATCGTAACGCTTCACGGTGCGCCGTGGTAAATGGTTGATTGCGGTTCAAACGGTGCATTACCTGGAAGCTTCAAGGGGTTCTGCTGTTCTGCCAATAATTGCCCGAGGTCTCGGCTGTTGATATAGCGACTGTAGAGGTTGCTCCTGGCAACCAGACCCTGATGGCTACAGGATATGAGGAAATGGACAAACAACAGCGATAGAGGTACGGGACGGAGGGCCGAGAAGAAGGGAGGGGAGGGGAGGGGGAAAAGGAGAAATGAATGAAAAAAATGAAAGAAAATGAACAATAAAAAATAAATGTGACAGAAAAAAGGCACAAATAAAAACATAATTAAACATAACCTCAAACGCAAATTCAAAACCCAACATTGTATGAAAACAAATTCCAGTGAAAGAGGACACAGGCAATGATTGTGTAAGGTGACGGTGGATTTTTAATCTCAAGAAAAGACTAATATGGTGTAATGTTGCAACTTAATGTCTGTTTTTTTCTTTTGGACATTAGAGTTGCAGTCAAATGTAGTGGCTGATATTTTAGGTCTTAAAATATCAAAGCAAGAGGCAACTTGATCCACAAGCTTTTCTCAGAACCATTTATTCTGAGCCGTTTTGTATTTTAACCTTTAAATTGATAGAATTGGCATTTTAGGGGACGCATGTAGTTCAGACAGGTTTCTAGAAGAGTTTAGTTCATCATCTATTATAGTATAATTACAGTATAATGTCTGACTACCAGAAAGTATGAAGATACTTCTTCATGTTTCACATGAGATCTATTGTTTTAGGATTTTAAACCATACAAACTTCTATTTTTGCAAAATGCTCTTTGATTTTTGCTTGGAAAGATGATCTTAAAAAAAAAAAAAAATGCAAGATGCTATATTATATTTTATTCAGCAAGGAAACATGTTGATTAAAAGTGGAAGCAAACGTATAGTGCTACAAAATACTTCTATTTCAAATAAATGCTAATTTTTAAACTTTCTATTCATCAAAGATTTCTAAAAAAAAAAAAAAAGAAAGAAGAAGTCATTTTAAGCAACACAACTGTTGTCAACCGTTCTGATAAGAATATTAAATGTTTCTTGAGCAGCAAATCAGCATATTATTATGATTTCTGAAAGATCATGTGACACTGAAGACTGGAGTAATGATGCTGAAAATTCAGCTTTGCATCAGAAATAAATTAAATTTGAAAATGTATTAAAATAGAAAACAGTTACTTTAAACTGTAATGATACAGTATTTCACAATATTACTGTTTTTACTGCAATTTTGACCTTTGTGAGCATAAGAGACTTTGTTAAAAAAAACATGAAGATTTTTTTTTTTTACACTTTGTGTGTATTTCTCATTATTTCTGTATTTCTCGAGATAAAAAATCTGGACCAAAACCAAGGTCCTTGAGGTGCACCTGACAATAAAGTCTAGACTCTAATACATAACATCTCATTTCCTTTAGTCTGTTACAATAATCTGCTATATGATGAATTCATTGACAAGTGATTAAATAATACCTAGAATTTTTCCAACTGTAACTTTTATTACTTGCTGCTCAGGACAGAGGATGTTTGACAGTTGAGGGTTAACACTATAGTAAACTGACCTGTAAAAACTCTATTCTATCTTCTAAAACACTCTTATTGGAAAAGGTACGGAAAAGACCAAGAGATTCCAATATAATTACAAATGTGTATTATCAAATCATTTTACAGGAAATCGGATCGTTCATACACTCACAAGGCAGAAAGCAAAATCATAAAGGTCTAGTTCAGTCAAACAATACAAATTCTGTCATGACTTTATCGTCAAGCTGTTTTCCACTCATAGGCTGTTATTTTATCTGTGAAACACAAAAATTCTTTTGAAGATTCTTCAAAATTCTTTTTTTGAGTTCCACAGAAAAAATAACAAAAGTGTAAGTAAAGAATGACATCAGTTTTGATATTTAGATGAACTATCTTTTCAAAGGAATAGTTCACCTAACAATGACAATTTGCTGAAAATGTCTCACCCTCAGGCCATCTAAGATATAGATGAATTTGTTTCTTCATCAGAACAGATTTGGTGAAATGTAGCATTACATCACTTGCTCACCAATGGATCCTCTGCAGTGAATGGGTGCCGTCAGAATGAGAGTCCAAACAACTGATAAAAAACATGGATATTATGAAATACCATGGCGAGAGTAGAGGAGACCGGGGGCAATTGTACAAATTTTTACATTTTCCTTCATAACTCACATACTACTTGAAATACACTAGTCATCTTTTGATACAAGAAACAAATATAGGTGCACTAATTAATAATATAGTTGATATATTGTCACTAATAAGGACAAGACTATAATATTACATTAAATTAAATGCAAAAAGTCAGAGTGTTACAATTGCCCCCGGTCTCCCCTACTTTAGTGCATTTTAGCCAAATGCAACAGTTTCAAGTTAAAAACATCTTGATGGATTTGTTCCTTACAAACACACAGCTTTTCCCTTCACAAGATGTTAATTGATGGACTGGAGTTGTGTGGATTATTGTGATGTATTTATCAGCTGTTTGGACTCTCAATCTGACGGCACCCATTCACTGCAGAGGATCCATTGGATCCAAAACAAACTCATCTACGTCTTGGATGACCTGAGGCGGAGTAAACTTTCAGCAAATTTTCAATTCTGGGTGAACTACTCCTTTAATTTGAACTAGCTACGAAGTTTAAGACAATGACGTTAAAGACTGAGGGTCAATGAAAGCTGAGCCTAGATCTATTTAGAGAGCTAGCGTGGAATGAGTGAATGAGTAAAAGAGAGAAAGGCATGTGGTTAAAAGGAAACAAAAGTTGAAACTCATCGAATAAAGTGAGGGGTTCGACAACAAAATGAGCGTGACATAATTGGGGAAGTCAATGCATAAAATGAGCATGTCATAATTGGAGATGAAAGGAGGAGAAGAAGAAAGAGAGAGGAGAGGAGGAGAAATGTTTAGCGCTTCTCCAAAATAAAGTGATCAAGGCCGCTTATGTGTTAGAAGAATAAACAGGCCACGTATCTGACCTTTATGCGGTACACAGTGATACACTAATGATGCACTAATGAGCTGAATTCACATTCCTGCCGCCAAGCCAACCATGCACTCATCTAACACAGGAAGTGGCTCATAGTGAACATGAACAACCTTAGTGTCTCTTCGCTTTCATTCCCACAGAGCAAATGCTCTCAGTCGCCAAAATAAGCCCCAGATGGAAAAAGCGAAGAGGATGCAATGTAAATATTTGCAAGCAAAGTGCTGGATTTAGACTCAAGTATGCTGTAACTGGCCGTGAGGTGTGGTTGAGATGTACCTGGTGCGTTTTGCCCTGCAGCTGTCGTTGAGCTGGGAGGAGGGGGTCCGGGGGGCCGCGGCGGGGCAGAGCGGGGCCCGGCTGGGGGAGGATCCCACACTGAGCGAACGGGATTGCGGAGATGACGGAAGCAGAGGGGGAGAGTGGGGGGGGCCCGCGGGGTGAACGAACGGCCAGGGGAGAGCCCTCTGCTCCTCCCGAACCACTGCGGAAGAGAGGAAGTGACTCCTCTTACTGATTCCTTAACAGTTCCATTTATGATTCTTTTAGTACTTTTAAGGAAGAGATATGTGAAAAAGTGAAATGCAATTCCATTGCCTCACTATAAATTACTGGCTCATTGCAGTCATTCGTTCAGGAATCAGACTTCACTGATTGTGCTGTATGTTTTTGATTCACTATAAAGAACTGTTTGATTAAAGTCATTTGTTCGGAAATCAGACTACATATGGTTATGCCGTATGTTCATATGTTCAATTGGACTACACTGGTTACAATGTATGTTTGTAATTCACTAATCAGAACTTATTAGAATGATTTGTTCAACGATCAGACTACACTGTTTGTGTTGTACGTTTTTGAATCTCGAAAAAGAATATGTTCAGGTATCGGACTATACTGATTGTGTTGTATGTTTTTGATTGGCTAAATGTAACTAGAGTTATTCGTTCAGGAGTTGGATTACACTGGTTGAACCGTATGTTGCTGATTCATAACTGATTCATAAGAGTCATTCATTCAAGAATCAGACTACACTAGTTATGCTGTATGTTTTTAATTCAATAAAAATTACTCAGAATTATTTGTTCGACAATCAAACTACATTGGTTGTACTGTATTTGAATCACAAAAAAGAACTGGCTCATAATGTGTTCAGGAATCTGATTACGCTAGTTTATTTTTTTGTTTGTTTTACATTGTGTCTTTTAATTCACTAAAAACTTTATTTATTTATTAGACTACACCAGTTGTCCTATATGGTTTTGAATCACTAAAAAGAACGGACTAATAAGAGTCATTCATTCAGGAATTTTTTTCATTTTTTGCTTTTACTTGTTTTTTTTTTAACTCACTAAAAAGAACTGATTGCTTAGAATCATTTTTTTTAAACAATTTAGACTATGCCTATATGCTTTTGAATCACTAAAAAGACCTGGCTCATAAGAATGTTTAGTATCGGACTACACTAGTCTTATGTAGTCCGTTTCACACTGTAGATTTAATAGTGAATACTGAAAAGTATTAGCATAATTTGGAACAACATTTTGTCCGCTTCCACATGAACCGTTAAAATGTCATTCCATTCCTGTGTTTTAAAGAATAACACCGGCTCTGAATAAGAACAGATTTTTTTTGTTCCGCCTTGACACATGTATACTTGACTGGATTGATACATGGATTAAGATACTCACAGTCCCCAGATTACAACCCTAATATGTCTAAACTAAGAGTGAGAGTACTTGTTCCTTGCAAAATGCCTGTGATCACTGAAAAAAGCTCTTTCCTAAGAGCTCTAAAGTAACTGATGGACCAAATCAAGACATTTAATGAATAATGGGAGGCCTGTTTCCAGCTGAAACTATTTATTACAGCGGCTGGATGATGTCAGTATTCAGCTAGTTGGTGTAAATGTCAGCTACTAGGGTCTGTCTTGTGCCAATTGGTTAAATATACGACACGGAGACTACGAGTAACCCACCTTCTCTTTCCATTAGTGAATACGGTTTGATCTCTCCCTCTGGCTTTTTTGGGGGAACTTTTCTCAACTGGACCGCTGTAATGGTCAGAAAGAGCCAAAAGAAACAACTGGTATGATTGAGAATAAGCTGTTGGGAGTACAGCAAGCAGTTAAACAGCACACTGCACTCTTAACCCATATCCATATCCATAGATATCCATGGCCATAATGCATATATCGATTATCATTCCACTGCACTTTGGGGAAAACATATAGCACTTATCTATAATTGGATTTTAAAGGGGAACAGCAAGGGATCTTATAAGGAAGTGAGTTCGTAAGCGAGTTGTTGGGACTGACTGATGTGGGCAGAGGTTATGAGTGCAAAGGAAGAGTCTATAGTGAGTGGACTCTCTCCTAAACCATGAATATGCAATAAAGGAGTGATAAGTAAGGTAGAAGCCGGGTGACGGTTGGATAGGGGAGGGGAACAATAGATATTCAATGTCCTTACAAAAATCCGTATATCCCCTGATCCGTCAAAGGGGAGGGAGGTGTTCCTGGGTGGATTTCATGAGACAAAAGCACTGGAACAATAGGTGTTTTGAGTTGTTTGCATGTTAAACTCAGTCTAGGGCAGCTACCAACTATAAACAGCCCAGATCTGGGCTTGGTAAGTCATATATATATACAGTGGGTACGGAAAGTATTCAGACCCCCTTAAATTTTTCACTCTTT